>NW_027637331.1:82500-100000 GCF_951216825.1 Electrona antarctica | reverse complement strand
CCTCAATTTACACCAACCCTAAACATTTTCCTTCCAAGTCTATTTAACCAAATGTCCTCTATCCTGGAGGTTCCTTCTTTTCCGCCCTAGTGGGCAATGTCCCAATAGCGTTAGCCGGTGACGGTGGGCCAAGCATGCCTCGGGGCTGGCCCGAGTCAAAGCTTAGCGCCATCACCTCCTCCATCCCGCCAGATGCCATCACCTCCCCGCTTCCTGGGGAATCCATGTCCTTCTCCACCTCTTCTCCTGCCCTCACCTTCTTCCCAACTGGCGACGGGGCCCCTGCCCCCTTAGACGCCAGGGAGCCAGTCCCCGCCCCTTTCTTCTGTCCCCTGTCAGCTGCTGAGACCTTTGGCAAGGCCTCCTCCGCTCCTCTCTTCTGCGGGGCCTTCGGCCCCTTCGGGCCTGCACCCCCAGCCGGAGAGGAAGTCCCAGCTTTACCAGCCACAGTCCCCCAAGCCCACCACCACCTGCCCCGCCCCTCACGGGGCAGGCCCTTACAAGGTGGGCCGTAGCCCCGCAGGCATGGCAGGCCTTGGGGGCCACTCCACCCGTGCACGCACTTGCTCGGTGTCCGTCCCCCCTGCACTTCCTGCAGAAGGGAGGCTGCCCCCTATAGAACAGGTATCCTCTTGCTTCTCCGATGCTGAAGAAAGCCGGGGGGTGCGACAGTCCATCCTGCCCACTTAGATCCACATTAAATAGCATGGGAAACTCCCTTCTCCCCGTCCAGATATCCATCTCATCCATCTCCTTCGTCACCCAGTGGCTGGGACACATTACTCCATACAAGCTCAGGAAATCCATAATGTCCTGGTTGGCCACATGTGGGTCGTACATATGTACTGTGACTACCCTTTGTCGCTGAACCCCCAAACACACTACATCCACATCGTGTAGTGCTGGCTCCTCTCCTCTTTTCCGCCAGTACTCAAAATACACATTGCGTACCTTTTTCTCGTCATGAAATGTCACATCAAAACCTCTCCCCAGAGGATTGTTCTGCAAGCAGAAAACCTCCTCCACCTTCACATTAAGAAGCCCCATCAGAATGTCCTTCGTGAAAGGTTTCCTCTCCACCAGCGGGACACCCTTCTTCCATCCGAACCGCAGCGTGTTCTTTACACCAGTTCCGTCAGCCATCCTCTCTGTCAATAAAACCGTCCTTTAAACCACCTTAATCCTCCTCATCCACTTCCCGTACTTATGATCTTAGCCAAAAGGCCGAGAAGCGATAACCCTCAAACTGACTGCTGTGAAGTCCGCTTCCTAGGCTAACGACATTCCCATCCGGTCTGATACCCACTTAGTCATCACCATATACCCACTTGGGCATTAGCATAACAATGACCTCTGTGACCTCTCTAAGGACCCATTGGTAGATGCTTACAGCACCGTGGAGTATGCAAGCTTGCAGATCTGCTATTTTCATAACATTTCAAAAATGACAAAAGTGGCCCATCCACATGCATGCTTGTAGGTAGCCATTTTCAACAACTTCCGTTGGTCGCAGAGGCTCGGGATTGCCACCGTTGGAAAGCTCGCACCTGAGATAGGGGGGGGGGGGGAGTGGAGGTGCATGGGCGTCGGTAGTGGGGGTGGGGTAGGCGTTGTTAAAATGTTTAAAAAGTGGAAAAACTGGGACGCTTTGGAGAAGCACAAGGGGGCGCTGCTGTGCAGCAAGCCCTCGGCCGTGCCCCGCCCACATTGGGGGCGTTGTTTTAAAATGTGGGTGTGGCCTATCAGAGCGTAGAACAACTCTGGTCTCTCTTCATGACGGATACAAAACTATATGTTGTGTTTGGCCCTACCTCTGGTAGGGGTTTATCAATTGTCTGGGGCCATTGTCACTTGCTCCGCGAGTGGGAATCGAACTCACAGCCCTCCGCATTAGAGTCAGTTGCATTGACCACTAGTCCATTGCCCGCCCTCCACCCTGAACAGATCAGGATTCTATATAAAGGGATATTAGCTGGGTTTAAATAGAGCTTGAATGTTTAAACAGTACTGGTCGGGATCCTGTTAAAAACGGCATCGTCCCAGAGGTGGATTTGACCCACCAACCTCTTGGTTTACGGCCAAGCACACTAGTCCACTGAGCCAAACAGGCTGTTGAGTGTTGAAGCAAAAGTGTGTGCATTGCAAATGGATTTGGAGTCCCAGGGGCGCGGCCGCTGTGCGCCCGTAGCCAATGGTGAAGATTCCAGGGGGGTGCTTAAGAGTGGGTACCCGGGTTCGGATGGAGAGCCGGGTTGTGGGTTTAGCTGGCTTCGGGCCTGGCACCCCGGTGGGGGCCCAAGGCTCCCTGGGTCCGCGTGGAGAGCCGGGCAAACCGGCTTTCTGCTGTCCACACTTAGAAGATTTTTACACTCGTACCCCGGAAGTCACGTTAGAGGCTGGCCCATGCCACCCCCTCCCCCGTGGGTTACCCGGGTCCGGGTGGAGAGCCGGGTTCCCACTTTAGCCGAGTTCTGAGTGGGCACCCCGGCAGGGTGACAAGGCTCCCAGGGGCCGCGTGGAGAGCCGGGCAAAACGCCACATTGTGTGTCTTTCACGCTTTTCATGCTTTTCCACGCTTTGAAGATTTTTCACTTGCACTCCGGAATTCATGTACTCCTTCCGTCCCCCTCCCCCTCGGCCGCACCCCCGCCAACAAGTTCGTGCTGCACATGATCTGGTGTTTTGTCATTCAGTCTGCCGACATGAAAAAGCTTACAGCACCTGGTATTCCCAGGCAGTCTCCCATCCAAGTACTGACCAGGCCCTACCCTGCTTAGCTTCCGAGATCGGACGAGATCGGGCGTGTTCAGGGTGGTATGGCCGTAAGCGACAGCAGAGGAGGCCGGCACGGCTCATGTACACAGCAGATGGCTTTGGCCAATGGCTTTCATGAAAAAGCTTACGGCACCTGGTATTCCCAGGCAGTCTCCCATCCAAGTACTGACCAGGCCCTACCCTGCTTAGCTTCCGAGATCGGACGAGATCGGGCGTGTTCAGGGTGGTATGGCCGTAAGCGACAGCAGAGGAGGCCGGCACGGCTCATGTACATAGCAGATGGCTTTGGCCAATGGCTTTCATGAAAAAGCTTACGGCACCTGGTATTCCCAGGCAGTCTCCCATCCAAGTACTGACCAGGCCCTACCCTGCTTAGCTTCCGAGATCGGACGAGATCGGGCGTGTTCAGGGTGGTATGGCCGTAAGCGACAGCTGAGAAGGCCGGCACGGCTCATGTACACAGCAGATGGCTTTGGCCAATGCCTTTCATGAAAAGGCTTACGGCACCTGGTATTCCCAGGCAGTCTCCCATCCAAGTACTGACCAGGCCCTACCCTGCTTAGCTTCCGAGATCGGACGAGATCGGGCGTGTTCAGGGTGGTATGGCCGTAAGCGACAGCAGAGGTGGCCGGCACGGCTCATGTACACAGCAGATGGCTTTGGCCAATGCCTTTCATGAAAAAGCTTACGGCACCTGGTATTCCCAGGCAGTCTCCCATCCAAGTACTGACCAGGCCCTACCCTGCTTAGCTTCCGAGATCGGACGAGATCGGGCGTGTTCAGGGTGGTATGGCCGTAAGCGACAGCAGAGGTGGCCGGCACGGCTCATGTACACAGCAGATGGCTTTGGCCAATGCCTTTCATGAAAATGCTTACGGCACCTGGTATTCCCAGGCAGTCTCCCATCCAAGTACTGACCAGGCCCTACCCTGCTTAGCTTCCGAGATCGGACGAGATCGGGCGTGTTCAGGGTGGTATGGCCGTAAGCGACAGCAGAGGTGGCCGGCACGGCTCATGTACACAGCAGATGGCTTTGGCCAATGCCTTTCATGAAAAAGCTTACGGCACCTGGTATTCCCAGGCAGTCTCCCATCCAAGTACTGACCAGGCCCTATCCTGCTTAGCTTCCGAGATCGGACGAGATCCGGCGTGTTCAGGGTGGTATGGCCGTAAGCGACAGCAGAAGTGGCCGGTACGGCTCATGTACAGTAGATGACAGTACATTTCTTTAACCATAGAAACATGGTTAAAACAATATGCGTCAGCCACATCTCTATTTATTACAAACAGGCCGTTTTTTTTTCCCATTCAACAAGGCGGAAGAAAGTGCACCGTTCCCGGCGGCACTGCAATGCCGGGTCGATGCGTGGAGTGAACGGAGCAAGCCCCTTTTTCAACTCCTGAGTCAAAAAATCCGTTTAATATTTAGTCCCCATATAGGGGACATATCAGATATTAAACTGATAAGAACAGATTTTTATTTTTTTATTTTTTTTATTGTTTGAACAAATCAGCCTCCAACGGCTTCCATACAACATAATCATACATCATCATTCCATACAGTCAAAAACAAAATAAATCAACAAATGCCTCAATTTACACCAACCCTAAACATTTTCCTTCCAAGTCTATTTAACCAAATGTCCTCTATCCTGGAGGTTCCTTCTTTTCCGCCCTAGTGGGCAATGTCCCAATAGCGTTAGCCGGTGACGGTGGGCCAAGCATGCCTCGGGGCTGGCCCGAGTCAAAGCTTAGCGCCATCACCTCCTCCATCCCGCCAGATGCCATCACCTCCCCGCTTCCTGGGGAATCCATGTCCTTCTCCACCTCTTCTCCTGCCCTCACCTTCTTCCCAACTGGCGACGGGGCCCCTGCCCCCTTAGACGCCAGGGAGCCAGTCCCCGCCCCTTTCTTCTGTCCCCTGTCAGCTGCTGAGACCTTTGGCAAGGCCTCCTCCGCTCCTCTCTTCTGCGGGGCCTTCGGCCCCTTCGGGCCTGCACCCCCAGCCGGAGAGGAAGTCCCAGCTTTACCAGCCACAGTCCCAACTCCCCCAAGCCCACCACCACCTGCCCCGCCCCTCACGGGGCAGGCCCTTACAAGGTGGGCCGTAGCCCCGCAGGCATGGCAGGCCTTGGGGGCCACTCCACCCGTGCACGCACTTGCTCGGTGTCCGTCCCCCCTGCACTTCCTGCAGAAGGGAGGCTGCCCCCTATAGAACAGGTATCCTCTTGCTTCTCCGATGCTGAAGAAAGCCGGGGGGTGCGACAGTCCATCCTGCCCACTTAGATCCACATTAAATAGCATGGGAAACTCCCTTCTCCCCGTCCAGATATCCATCTCATCCATCTCCTTCGTCACCCAGTGGCTGGGACACATTACTCCATACAAGCTCAGGAAATCCATAATGTCCTGGTTGGCCACATGTGGGTCGTACATATGTACTGTGACTACCCTTTGTCGCTGAACCCCCAAACACACTACATCCACATCGTGTAGTGCTGGCTCCTCTCCTCTTTTCCGCCAGTACTCAAAATACACATTGCGTACCTTTTTCTCGTCATGAAATGTCACATCAAAACCTCTCCCCAGAGGATTGTTCTGCAAGCAGAAAACCTCCTCCACCTTCACATTAAGAAGCCCCATCAGAATGTCCTTCGTGAAAGGTTTCCTCTCCACCAGCGGGACACCCTTCTTCCATCCGAACCGCAGCGTGTTCTTTACACCAGTTCCGTCAGCCATCCTCTCTGTCAATAAAACCGTCCTTTAAACCACCTTAATCCTCCTCATCCACTTCCCGTACTTATGATCTTAGCCAAAAGGCCGAGAAGCGATAACCCTCAAACTGACTGCTGTGAAGTCCGCTTCCTAGGCTAACGACATTCCCATCCGGTCTGATACCCACTTAGTCATCACCATATACCCACTTGGGCATTAGCATAACAATGACCTCTGTGACCTCTCTAAGGACCCATTGGTAGATGCTTACAGCACCGTGGAGTATGCAAGCTTGCAGATCTGCTATTTTCATAACATTTCAAAAATGACAAAAGTGGCCCATCCACATGCATGCTTGTAGGTAGCCATTTTCAACAACTTCCGTTGGTCGCAGAGGCTCGGGATTGCCACCGTTGGAAAGCTCGCACCTGAGATAGGGGGGGGGGGGGGGGAGTGGAGGTGCATGGGCATCGGTAGTGGGGGTGGGGTAGGCGTTGTTAAAATGTTTAAAAAGTGGAAAAACTGGGACGCTTTGGAGAAGCACAAGGGGGCGCTGCTGTGCAGCAAGCCCTCGGCCGTGCCCCGCCCACATTGGGGGCGTTGTTTTAAAATGTGGGTGTGGCCTATCAGAGCGTAGAACAACTCTGGTCTCTCTTCATGACGGATACAAAACTATATGTTGTGTTTGGCCCTACCTCTGGTAGGGGTTTATCAATTGTCTGGGGCCATTGTCACTTGCTCCGCGAGTGGGAATCGAACTCACAGCCCTCCGCATTAGAGTCAGTTGCATTGACCACTAGTCCATTGCCCGCCCTCCACCCTGAACAGATCAGGATTCTATATAAAGGGATATTAGCTGGGTTTAAATAGAGCTTGAATGTTTAAACAGTACTGGTCGGGATCCTGTTAAAAACGGCATCGTCCCAGAGGTGGATTTGACCCACCAACCTCTTGGTTTACGGCCAAGCACACTAGTCCACTGAGCCAAACAGGCTGTTGAGTGTTGAAGCAAAAGTGTGTGCATTGCCAATGGATTTGGAGTCCCAGGGGCGCGGCCGCTGTGCGCCCGTAGCCAATGGTGAAGATTCCAGGGGGGTGCTTAAGAGTGGGTACCCGGGTTCGGATGGAGAGCCGGGTTGTGGGTTTAGCTGGCTTCGGGCCTGGCACCCCGGTGGGGGCCCAAGGCTCCCTGGGTCCGCGTGGAGAGCCGGGCAAACCGGCTTTCTGCTGTCCACACTTAGAAGATTTTTACACTCGTACCCCGGAAGTCACGTTAGAGGCTGGCCCATGCCACCCCCTCCCCCGTGGGTTACCCGGGTCCGGGTGGAGAGCCGGGTTCCCACTTTAGCCGAGTTCTGAGTGGGCACCCCGGCAGGGTGACAAGGCTCCCAGGGGCCGCGTGGAGAGCCGGGCAAAACGCCACATTGTGTGTCTTTCACGCTTTTCATGCTTTTCCACGCTTTGAAGATTTTTCACTTGCACTCCGGAATTCATGTACTCCTTCCGTCCCCCTCCCCCTCGGCCGCACCCCCGCCAACAAGTTCGTGCTGCACATGATCTGGTGTTTTGTCATTCAGTCTGCCGACATGAAAAAGCTTACAGCACCTGGTATTCCCAGGCAGTCTCCCATCCAAGTACTGACCAGGCCCTACCCTGCTTAGCTTCCGAGATCGGACGAGATCGGGCGTGTTCAGGGTGGTATGGCCGTAAGCGACAGCAGAGGAGGCCGGCACGGCTCATGTACACAGCAGATGGCTTTGGCCAATGGCTTTCATGACAAAGCTTACGGCACCTGGTATTCCCAGGCAGTCTCCCATCCAAGTACTGACCAGGCCCTACCCTGCTTAGCTTCCGAGATCGGACGAGATCGGGCGTGTTCAGGGTGGTATGGCCGTAAGCGACAGCAGAGGAGGCCGGCACGGCTCATGTACATAGCAGATGGCTTTGGCCAATGGCTTTCATGAAAAAGCTTACGGCACCTGGTATTCCCAGGCAGTCTCCCATCCAAGTACTGACCAGGCCCTACCCTGCTCAGCTTCCGAGATCGGACGAGATCGGGCGTGTTCAGGGTGGTATGGCCGTAAGCGACAGCTGAGAAGGCCGGCACGGCTCATGTACACAGCAGATGGCTTTGGCCAATGCCTTTCATGAAAAGGCTTACGGCACCTGGTATTCCCAGGCAGTCTCCCATCCAAGTACTGACCAGGCCCTACCCTGCTTAGCTTCCGAGATCGGACGAGATCGGGCGTGTTCAGGGTGGTATGGCCGTAAGCGACAGCAGAGGTGGCCGGCACGGCTCATGTACACAGCAGATGGCTTTGGCCAATGCCTTTCATGAAAAAGCTTACGGCACCTGGTATTCCCAGGCAGTCTCCCATCCAAGTACTGACCAGGCCCTACCCTGCTTAGCTTCCGAGATCGGACGAGATCGGGCGTGTTCAGGGTGGTATGGCCGTAAGCGACAGCAGAGGTGGCCGGCACGGCTCATGTACACAGCAGATGGCTTTGGCCAATGCCTTTCATGAAAATGCTTACGGCACCTGGTATTCCCAGGCAGTCTCCCATCCAAGTACTGACCAGGCCCTACCCTGCTTAGCTTCCGAGATCGGACGAGATCGGGCGTGTTCAGGGTGGTATGGCCGTAAGCGACAGCAGAGGTGGCCGGCACGGCTCATGTACACAGCAGATGGCTTTGGCCAATGCCTTTCATGAAAAAGCTTACGGCACCTGGTATTCCCAGGCAGTCTCCCATCCAAGTACTGACCAGGCCCTATCCTGCTTAGCTTCCGAGATCGGACGAGATCCGGCGTGTTCAGGGTGGTATGGCCGTAAGCGACAGCAGAAGTGGCCGGTACGGCTCATGTACAGTAGATGACAGTACATTTCTTTAACCATAGAAACATGGTTAAAACAATATGCGTCAGCCACATCTCTATTTATTACAAACAGGCCGTTTTTTTTTCCCATTCAACAAGGCGGAAGAAAGTGCACCGTTCCCGGCGGCACTGCAATGCCGGGTCGATGCGTGGAGTGAACGGAGCAAGCCCCTTTTTCAACTCCTGAGTCAAAAAATCCGTTTAATATTTAGTCCCCATATAGGGGACATATCAGATATTAAACTGATAAGAACAGATTTTTATTTTTTTATTTTTTTTATTGTTTGAACAAATCAGCCTCCAACGGCTTCCATACAACATAATCATACATCATCATTCCATACAGTCAAAAACAAAATAAATCAACAAATGCCTCAATTTACACCAACCCTAAACATTTTCCTTCCAAGTCTATTTAACCAAATGTCCTCTATCCTGGAGGTTCCTTCTTTTCCGCCCTAGTGGGCAATGTCCCAATAGCGTTAGCCGGTGACGGTGGGCCAAGCATGCCTCGGGGCTGGCCCGAGTCAAAGCTTAGCGCCATCACCTCCTCCATCCCGCCAGATGCCATCACCTCCCCGCTTCCTGGGGAATCCATGTCCTTCTCCACCTCTTCTCCTGCCCTCACCTTCTTCCCAACTGGCGACGGGGCCCCTGCCCCCTTAGACGCCAGGGAGCCAGTCCCCGCCCCTTTCTTCTGTCCCCTGTCAGCTGCTGAGACCTTTGGCAAGGCCTCCTCCGCTCCTCTCTTCTGCGGGGCCTTCGGCCCCTTCGGGCCTGCACCCCCAGCCGGAGAGGAAGTCCCAGCTTTACCAGCCACAGTCCCAACTCCCCCAAGCCCACCACCACCTGCCCCGCCCCTCACGGGGCAGGCCCTTACAAGGTGGGCCGTAGCCCCGCAGGCATGGCAGGCCTTGGGGGCCACTCCACCCGTGCACGCACTTGCTCGGTGTCCGTCCCCCCTGCACTTCCTGCAGAAGGGAGGCTGCCCCCTATAGAACAGGTATCCTCTTGCTTCTCCGATGCTGAAGAAAGCCGGGGGGTGCGACAGTCCATCCTGCCCACTTAGATCCACATTAAATAGCATGGGAAACTCCCTTCTCCCCGTCCAGATATCCATCTCATCCATCTCCTTCGTCACCCAGTGGCTGGGACACATTACTCCATACAAGCTCAGGAAATCCATAATGTCCTGGTTGGCCACATGTGGGTCGTACATATGTACTGTGACTACCCTTTGTCGCTGAACCCCCAAACACACTACATCCACATCGTGTAGTGCTGGCTCCTCTCCTCTTTTCCGCCAGTACTCAAAATACACATTGCGTACCTTTTTCTCGTCATGAAATGTCACATCAAAACCTCTCCCCAGAGGATTGTTCTGCAAGCAGAAAACCTCCTCCACCTTCACATTAAGAAGCCCCATCAGAATGTCCTTCGTGAAAGGTTTCCTCTCCACCAGCGGGACACCCTTCTTCCATCCGAACCGCAGCGTGTTCTTTACACCAGTTCCGTCAGCCATCCTCTCTGTCAATAAAACCGTCCTTTAAACCACCTTAATCCTCCTCATCCACTTCCCGTACTTATGATCTTAGCCAAAAGGCCGAGAAGCGATAACCCTCAAACTGACTGCTGTGAAGTCCGCTTCCTAGGCTAACGACATTCCCATCCGGTCTGATACCCACTTAGTCATCACCATATACCCACTTGGGCATTAGCATAACAATGACCTCTGTGACCTCTCTAAGGACCCATTGGTAGATGCTTACAGCACCGTGGAGTATGCAAGCTTGCAGATCTGCTATTTTCATAACATTTCAAAAATGACAAAAGTGGCCCATCCACATGCATGCTTGTAGGTAGCCATTTTCAACAACTTCCGTTGGTCGCAGAGGCTCGGGATTGCCACCGTTGGAAAGCTCGCACCTGAGATAGGGGGGGGGGGGGGGGAGTGGAGGTGCATGGGCGTCGGTAGTGGGGGTGGGGTAGGCGTTGTTAAAATGTTTAAAAAGTGGAAAAACTGGGACGCTTTGGAGAAGCACAAGGGGGCGCTGCTGTGCAGCAAGCCCTCGGCCGTGCCCCGCCCACATTGGGGGCGTTGTTTTAAAATGTGGGTGTGGCCTATCAGAGCGTAGAACAACTCTGGTCTCTCTTCATGACGGATACAAAACTATATGTTGTGTTTGGCCCTACCTCTGGTAGGGGTTTATCAATTGTCTGGGGCCATTGTCACTTGCTCCGCGAGTGGGAATCGAACTCACAGCCCTCCGCATTAGAGTCAGTTGCATTGACCACTAGTCCATTGCCCGCCCTCCACCCTGAACAGATCAGGATTCTATATAAAGGGATATTAGCTGGGTTTAAATAGAGCTTGAATGTTTAAACAGTACTGGTCGGGATCCTGTTAAAAACGGCATCGTCCCAGAGGTGGATTTGACCCACCAACCTCTTGGTTTACGGCCAAGCACACTAGTCCACTGAGCCAAACAGGCTGTTGAGTGTTGAAGCAAAAGTGTGTGCATTGCCAATGGATTTGGAGTCCCAGGGGCGCGGCCGCTGTGCGCCCGTAGCCAATGGTGAAGATTCCAGGGGGGTGCTTAAGAGTGGGTACCCGGGTTCGGATGGAGAGCCGGGTTGTGGGTTTAGCTGGCTTCGGGCCTGGCACCCCGGTGGGGGCCCAAGGCTCCCTGGGTCCGCGTGGAGAGCCGGGCAAACCGGCTTTCTGCTGTCCACACTTAGAAGATTTTTACACTCGTACCCCGGAAGTCACGTTAGAGGCTGGCCCATGCCACCCCCTCCCCCGTGGGTTACCCGGGTCCGGGTGGAGAGCCGGGTTCCCACTTTAGCCGAGTTCTGAGTGGGCACCCCGGCAGGGTGACAAGGCTCCCAGGGGCCGCGTGGAGAGCCGGGCAAAACGCCACATTGTGTGTCTTTCACGCTTTTCATGCTTTTCCACGCTTTGAAGATTTTTCACTTGCACTCCGGAATTCATGTACTCCTTCCGTCCCCCTCCCCCTCGGCCGCACCCCCGCCAACAAGTTCGTGCTGCACATGATCTGGTGTTTTGTCATTCAGTCTGCCGACATGAAAAAGCTTACAGCACCTGGTATTCCCAGGCAGTCTCCCATCCAAGTACTGACCAGGCCCTACCCTGCTTAGCTTCCGAGATCGGACGAGATCGGGCGTGTTCAGGGTGGTATGGCCGTAAGCGACAGCAGAGGAGGCCGGCACGGCTCATGTACACAGCAGATGGCTTTGGCCAATGGCTTTCATGACAAAGCTTACGGCACCTGGTATTCCCAGGCAGTCTCCCATCCAAGTACTGACCAGGCCCTACCCTGCTTAGCTTCCGAGATCGGACGAGATCGGGCGTGTTCAGGGTGGTATGGCCGTAAGCGACAGCAGAGGAGGCCGGCACGGCTCATGTACATAGCAGATGGCTTTGGCCAATGGCTTTCATGAAAAAGCTTACGGCACCTGGTATTCCCAGGCAGTCTCCCATCCAAGTACTGACCAGGCCCTACCCTGCTTAGCTTCCGAGATCGGACGAGATCGGGCGTGTTCAGGGTGGTATGGCCGTAAGCGACAGCTGAGAAGGCCGGCACGGCTCATGTACACAGCAGATGGCTTTGGCCAATGCCTTTCATGAAAAGGCTTACGGCACCTGGTATTCCCAGGCAGTCTCCCATCCAAGTACTGACCAGGCCCTACCCTGCTTAGCTTCCGAGATCGGACGAGATCGGGCGTGTTCAGGGTGGTATGGCCGTAAGCGACAGCAGAGGTGGCCGGCACGGCTCATGTACACAGCAGATGGCTTTGGCCAATGCCTTTCATGAAAAAGCTTACGGCACCTGGTATTCCCAGGCAGTCTCCCATCCAAGTACTGACCAGGCCCTACCCTGCTTAGCTTCCGAGATCGGACGAGATCGGGCGTGTTCAGGGTGGTATGGCCGTAAGCGACAGCAGAGGTGGCCGGCACGGCTCATGTACACAGCAGATGGCTTTGGCCAATGCCTTTCATGAAAATGCTTACGGCACCTGGTATTCCCAGGCAGTCTCCCATCCAAGTACTGACCAGGCCCTACCCTGCTTAGCTTCCGAGATCGGACGAGATCGGGCGTGTTCAGGGTGGTATGGCCGTAAGCGACAGCAGAGGTGGCCGGCACGGCTCATGTACACAGCAGATGGCTTTGGCCAATGCCTTTCATGAAAAAGCTTACGGCACCTGGTATTCCCAGGCAGTCTCCCATCCAAGTACTGACCAGGCCCTATCCTGCTTAGCTTCCGAGATCGGACGAGATCCGGCGTGTTCAGGGTGGTATGGCCGTAAGCGACAGCAGAAGTGGCCGGTACGGCTCATGTACAGTAGATGACAGTACATTTCTTTAACCATAGAAACATGGTTAAAACAATATGCGTCAGCCACATCTCTATTTATTACAAACAGGCCGTTTTTTTTTTCCATTCAACAAGGCGGAAGAAAGTGCACCGTTCCCGGCGGCACTGCAATGCCGGGTCGATGCGTGGAGTGAACGGAGCAAGCCCCTTTTTCAACTCCTGAGTCAAAAAATCCGTTTAATATTTAGTCCCCATATAGGGGACATATCAGATATTAAACTGATAAGAACAGATTTTTATTTTTTTATTTTTTTTATTGTTTGAACAAATCAGCCTCCAACGGCTTCCATACAACATAATCATACATCATCATTCCATACAGTCAAAAACAAAATAAATCAACAAATGCCTCAATTTACACCAACCCTAAACATTTTCCTTCCAAGTCTATTTAACCAAATGTCCTCTATCCTGGAGGTTCCTTCTTTTCCGCCCTAGTGGGCAATGTCCCAATAGCGTTAGCCGGTGACGGTGGGCCAAGCATGCCTCGGGGCTGGCCCGAGTCAAAGCTTAGCGCCATCACCTCCTCCATCCCGCCAGATGCCATCACCTCCCCGCTTCCTGGGGAATCCATGTCCTTCTCCACCTCTTCTCCTGCCCTCACCTTCTTCCCAACTGGCGACGGGGCCCCTGCCCCCTTAGACGCCAGGGAGCCAGTCCCCGCCCCTTTCTTCTGTCCCCTGTCAGCTGCTGAGACCTTTGGCAAGGCCTCCTCCGCTCCTCTCTTCTGCGGGGCCTTCGGCCCCTTCGGGCCTGCACCCCCAGCCGGAGAGGAAGTCCCAGCTTTACCAGCCACAGTCCCAACTCCCCCAAGCCCACCACCACCTGCCCCGCCCCTCACGGGGCAGGCCCTTACAAGGTGGGCCGTAGCCCCGCAGGCATGGCAGGCCTTGGGGGCCACTCCACCCGTGCACGCACTTGCTCGGTGTCCGTCCCCCCTGCACTTCCTGCAGAAGGGAGGCTGCCCCCTATAGAACAGGTATCCTCTTGCTTCTCCGATGCTGAAGAAAGCCGGGGGGTGCGACAGTCCATCCTGCCCACTTAGATCCACATTAAATAGCATGGGAAACTCCCTTCTCCCCGTCCAGATATCCATCTCATCCATCTCCTTCGTCACCCAGTGGCTGGGACACATTACTCCATACAAGCTCAGGAAATCCATAATGTCCTGGTTGGCCACATGTGGGTCGTACATATGTACTGTGACTACCCTTTGTCGCTGAACCCCCAAACACACTACATCCACATCGTGTAGTGCTGGCTCCTCTCCTCTTTTCCGCCAGTACTCAAAATACACATTGCGTACCTTTTTCTCGTCATGAAATGTCACATCAAAACCTCTCCCCAGAGGATTGTTCTGCAAGCAGAAAACCTCCTCCACCTTCACATTAAGAAGCCCCATCAGAATGTCCTTCGTGAAAGGTTTCCTCTCCACCAGCGGGACACCCTTCTTCCATCCGAACCGCAGCGTGTTCTTTACACCAGTTCCGTCAGCCATCCTCTCTGTCAATAAAACCGTCCTTTAAACCACCTTAATCCTCCTCATCCACTTCCCGTACTTATGATCTTAGCCAAAAGGCCGAGAAGCGATAACCCTCAAACTGACTGCTGTGAAGTCCGCTTCCTAGGCTAACGACATTCCCATCCGGTCTGATACCCACTTAGTCATCACCATATACCCACTTGGGCATTAGCATAACAATGACCTCTGTGACCTCTCTAAGGACCCATTGGTAGATGCTTACAGCACCGTGGAGTATGCAAGCTTGCAGATCTGCTATTTTCATAACATTTCAAAAATGACAAAAGTGGCCCATCCACATGCATGCTTGTAGGTAGCCATTTTCAACAACTTCCGTTGGTCGCAGAGGCTCGGGATTGCCACCGTTGGAAAGCTCGCACCTGAGATAGGGGGGGGGGGGGGGGAGTGGAGGTGCATGGGCGTCGGTAGTGGGGGTGGGGTAGGCGTTGTTAAAATGTTTAAAAAGTGGAAAAACTGGGACGCTTTGGAGAAGCACAAGGGGGCGCTGCTGTGCAGCAAGCCCTCGGCCGTGCCCCGCCCACATTGGGGGCATTGTTTTAAAATGTGGGTGTGGCCTATCAGAGCATAGAACAACTCTGGTCTCTCTTCATGACGGATACAAAACTATATGTTGTGTTTGGCCCTACCTCTGGTAGGGGTTTATCAATTGTCTGGGGCCATTGTCACTTGCTCCGCGAGTGGGAATCGAACTCACAGCCCTCCGCATTAGAGTCAGTTGCATTGACCACTAGTCCATTGCCCGCCCTCCACCCTGAACAGATCAGGATTCTATATAAAGGGATATTAGCTGGGTTTAAATAGAGCTTGAATGTTTAAACAGTACTGGTCGGGATCCTGTTAAAAACGGCATCGTCCCAGAGGTGGATTTGAACCACCAACCTCTTGGTTTACGGCCAAGCACACTAGTCCACTGAGCCAAACAGGCTGTTGAGTGTTGAAGCAAAAGTGTGTGCATTGCAAATGGATTTGGAGTCCCAGGGGCGCGGCCGCTGTGCGCCCGTAGCCAATGGTGAAGATTCCAGGGGGGTGCTTAAGAGTGGGTACCCGGGTTCGGATGGAGAGCCGGGTTGTGGGTTTAGCTGGCTTCGGGCCTGGCACCCCGGTGGGGGCCCAAGGCTCCCTGGGTCCGCGTGGAGAGCCGGGCAAACCGGCTTTCTGCTGTCCACACTTAGAAGATTTTTACACTCGTACCCCGGAAGTCACGTTAGAGGCTGGCCCATGCCACCCCCTCCCCCGTGGGTTACCCGGGTCCGGGTGGAGAGCCGGGTTCCCACTTTAGCCGAGTTCTGAGTGGGCACCCCGGCAGGGTGACAAGGCTCCCAGGGGCCGCGTGGAGAGCCGGGCAAAACGCCACATTGTGTGTCTTTCACGCTTTTCATGCTTTTCCACGCTTTGAAGATTTTTCACTTGCACTCCGGAATTCATGTACTCCTTCCGTCCCCCTCCCCCTCGGCCGCACCCCCGCCAACAAGTTCGTGCTGCACATGATCTGGTGTTTTGTCATTCAGTCTGCCGACATGAAAAAGCTTACAGCACCTGGTATTCCCAGGCAGTCTCCCATCCAAGTACTGACCAGGCCCTACCCTGCTTAGCTTCCGAGATCGGACGAGATCGGGCGTGTTCAGGGTGGTATGGCCGTAAGCGACAGCAGAGGAGGCCGGCACGGCTCATGTACACAGCAGATGGCTTTGGCCAATGGCTTTCATGAAAAAGCTTACGGCACCTGGTATTCCCAGGCAGTCTCCCATCCAAGTACTGACCAGGCCCTACCCTGCTTAGCTTCCGAGATCGGACGAGATCGGGCGTGTTCAGGGTGGTATGGCCGTAAGCGACAGCAGAGGAGGCCGGCACGGCTCATGTACATAGCAGATGGCTTTGGCCAATGGCTTTCATGAAAAAGCTTACGGCACCTGGTATTCCCAGGCAGTCTCCCATCCAAGTACTGACCAGGCCCTACCCTGCTTAGCTTCCGAGATCGGACGAGATCGGGCGTGTTCAGGGTGGTATGGCCGTAAGCGACAGCAGAGGTGGCCGGCACGGCTCATGTACACAGCAGATGGCTTTGGCCAATGCCTTTCATGAAAATGCTTACGGCACCTGGTATTCCCAGGCAGTCTCCCATCCAAGTACTGACCAGGCCCTACCCTGCTTAGCTTCCGAGATCGGACGAGATCGGGCGTGTTCAGGGTGGTATGGCCGTAAGCGACAGCAGAGGTGGCCGGCACGGCTCATGTACACAGCAGATGGCTTTGGCCAATGCCTTTCATGAAAAAGCTTACGGCACCTGGTATTCCCAGGCAGTCTCCCATCCAAGTACTGACCAGGCCCTAGCCTGCTTAGCTTCCGAGATCGGACGAGATCGGGCGTGTTCAGGGTGGTATGGCCGTAAGCGACAGCAGAGTTGGCCGGCACGGCTCATGTACACAGCAGATGGCTTTGGCCAAAGCCTTTCATGAAAAAGCGTACGGCACCTGGTATTCCCAGGCAGTCTCCCATCCAAGTACTGACCAGGCCCTATCCTGCTTAGCTTCCGAGATCGGACGAGATCCGGCGTGTTCAGGGTGGTATGGCCGTAAGCGACAGCAGAAGTGGCCCGTACGGCTCATGTACAGTAGATGACAGTACATTTCTTTAACCATAGAAACATGGTTAAAACAATATGCGTCAGCCACATCTCTATTTATTACAAACAGGCCGTTTTTTTTTCTCCATTCAACAAGGCGGAAGAAAGTGCACCGTTCCCGGCGGCACTGCAATGCCGGGTCGATGCGTGGAGTGAACGGAGCAAGCCTCTTTTTCAACTCCTGAGTCAAAAAATTCGTTTAATATTTAGTCCCCATATAGGGGACATATCAGATATTAAACTGATAAGAATAGATACAACACTTGATCTTAGCCCAAATGCCGAGAAGCGATAACCCTCAAACTGACTGCTGTGAAGTCCGCTTCCTAGGCTAACGACATTCCCATCCGGTCTGATACCCACTTAGTCATCACCATATACCCACTTGGGCATTAGCATAACAATGACCTCTGTGACCTCTCTAAGGACCCATTGGTAGATGCTTACAGCACCGTGGAGTATGCAAGCTTGCAGATCTGCTATTTTCATAACATTTCAAAAATGACAAAAGTGGCCCATCCACATGCATGCTTGTAGGTAGCCATTTTCAACAACTTCCGTTGGTCGCAG
>NW_027637331.1:65000-67500 GCF_951216825.1 Electrona antarctica | reverse complement strand
CTGACCAGGCCCTACCCTGCTTAGCTTCCGAGATCGGACGAGATCGGGCGTGTTCAGGGTGGTATGGCCGTAAGCGACAGCAGAGGAGGCCGGCACGGCTCATGTACATAGCAGATGGCTTTGGCCAATGGCTTTCATGAAAAAGCTTACGGCACCTGGTATTCCCAGGCAGTCTCCCATCCAAGTACTGACCAGGCCCTACCCTGCTTAGCTTCCGAGATCGGACGAGATCGGGCGTGTTCAGGGTGGTA
The DNA here is from genome assembly GCF_951216825.1 of Electrona antarctica. Classification (NCBI taxonomy): domain Eukaryota; kingdom Metazoa; phylum Chordata; class Actinopteri; order Myctophiformes; family Myctophidae; genus Electrona; species Electrona antarctica. The sequence continues at coordinate 67,249 of NW_027637331.1, read as the reverse complement.
TGGCCGTAAGCGACAGCAGAGGTGGCCGGCACGGCTCATGTACACAGCAGATGGCTTTGGCCAATGCCTTTCATGAAAAGGCTTACGGCACCTGGTATTCCCAGGCAGTCTCCCATCCAAGTACTGACCAGGCCCTACCCTGCTTAGCTTCCGAGATCGGACGAGATCGGGCGTGTTCAGGGTGGTATGGCCGTAAGCGACAGCAGAGGTGGCCGGCACGGCTCATGTACACAGCAGATGGCTTTGGCCAATGCCTTTCATGAAAAAGCTTACGGCACCTGGTATTCCCAGGCAGTCTCCCATCCAAGTACTGACCAGGCCCTAGCCTGCTTAGCTTCCGAGATCGGACGAGATCGGGCGTGTTCAGGGTGGTATGGCCGTAAGCGACAGCAGAGTTGGCCGGCACGGCTCATGTACACAGCAGATGGCTTTGGCCAAAGCCTTTCATGAAAAAGCGTACGGCACCTGGTATTCCCAGGCAGTCTCCCATCCAAGTACTGACCAGGCCCTATCCTGCTTAGCTTCCGAGATCGGACGAGATCCGGCGTGTTCAGGGTGGTATGGCCGTAAGCGACAGCAGAAGTGGCCGGTACGGCTCATGTACAGTAGATGACAGTACATTTCTTTAACCATAGAAACATGGTTAAAACAATATGCGTCAGCCACATCTCTATTTATTACAAACAGGCCGTTTTTTTTTTCCATTCAACAAGGCGGAAGAAAGTGCACCGTTCCCGGCGGCACTGCAATGCCGGGTCGATGCGTGGAGTGAACGGAGCAAGCCCCTTTTTCAACTCCTGAGTCAAAAAATCCGTTTAATATTTAGTCCCCATATAGGGGACATATCAGATATTAAACTGATAAGAACAGATACTACACTTGATCTTAGCCAAAAGGCCGAGAAGCGATAACCCTCAAACTGACTGCTGTGAAGTCCGCTTCCTAGGCTAACGACATTCCCATCCGGTCTGATACCCACTTAGTCATCACCATATACCCACTTGGGCATTAGCATAACAATGACCTCTGTGACCTCTCTAAGGACCCATTGGTAGATGCTTACAGCACCGTGGAGTATGCAAGCTTGCAGATCTGCTATTTTCATAACATTTCAAAAATGACAAAAGTGGCCCATCCACATGCATGCTTGTAGGTAGCCATTTTCAACAACTTCCGTTGGTCGCAGAGGCTCGGGATTGCCACCGTTGGAAAGCTCGCACCTGAGATAGGGGGGGGGGGGAGTGGAGGTGCATGGGCGTCGGTAGTGGGGGTGGGGTAGGCGTTGTTAAAATGTTTAAAAAGTGGAAAAACTGGGACGCTTTGGAGAAGCACAAGGGGGCGCTGCTGTGCAGCAAGCCCTCGGCCGTGCCCCGCCCACATTGGGGGCATTGTTTTAAAATGTGGGTGTGGCCTATCAGAGCGTAGAACAACTCTGGTCTCTCTTCATGACGGATACAAAACTATATGTTGTGTTTGGCCCTACCTCTGGTAGGGGTTTATCAATTGTCTGGGGCCATTGTCACTTGCTCCGCGAGTGGGAATCGAACTCACAGCCCTCCGCATTAGAGTCAGTTGCATTGACCACTAGTCCATTGCCTGCCCTCCACCCTGAACAGATCAGGATTCTATATAAAGGGATATTAGCTGGGTTTAAATAGAGCTTGAATGTTTAAACAGTACTGGTCGGGATCCTGTTAAAAACGGCATCATCCCAGAGGTGGATTTGAACCACCAACCTCTTGGTTTACAGCCAAGCACACTAGTCCACTGAGCCAAACAGGCTGTTGAGTGTTGAAGCAAAAGTGTGTGCATTGCAAATGGATTTGGAGTCCCAGGGGCGCGGCCGCTGTGCGCCCGTAGCCAATGGTGAAGATTCCAGGGGGGTGCTTAAGAGTGGGTACCCGGGTTCGGATGGAGAGCCGGGTTGTGGGTTTAGCTGGCTTCGGGCCTGGCACCCCGGTGGGGGCCCAAGGCTCCCTGGGTCCGCGTGGAGAGCCGGGCAAACCGGCTTTCTGCTGTCCACACTTAGAAGATTTTTACACTCGTACCCCGGAAGTCACGTTAGAGGCTGGCCCATGCCACCCCCTCCCCCGTGGGTTACCCGGGTCCGGGTGGAGAGCCGGGTTCCCACTTTAGCCGAGTTCTGAGTGGGCACCCCGGCAGGGTGACAAGGCTCCCAGGGGCCGCGTGGAGAGCCGGGCAAAACGCCACATTGTGTGTCTTTCACGCTTTTCATGCTTTTCCACGCT
>NW_027637331.1:50000-55000 GCF_951216825.1 Electrona antarctica | reverse complement strand
GGGGGGGGAGTGGAGGTGCATGGGCGTCGGTAGTGGGGGTGGGGTAGGCGTTGTTAAAATGTTTAAAAAGTGGAAAAACTGGGACGCTTTGGAGAAGCACAAGGGGGCGCTGCTGTGCAGCAAGCCCTCGGCCGTGCCCCGCCCACATTGGGGGCATTGTTTTAAAATGTGGGTGTGGCCTATCAGAGCGTAGAACAACTCTGGTCTCTCTTCATGACGGATACAAAACTATATGTTGTGTTTGGCCCTACCTCTGGTAGGGGTTTATCAATTGTCTGGGGCCATTGTCACTTGCTCCGCGAGTGGGAATCGAACTCACAGCCCTCCGCATTAGAGTCAGTTGCATTGACCACTAGTCCATTGCCCGCCCTCCACCCTGAACAGATCAGGATTCTATATAAAGGGATATTAGCTGGGTTTAAATAGAGCTTGAATGTTTAAACAGTACTGGTCGGGATCCTGTTAAAAACGGCATCGTCCCAGAGGTGGATTTGAACCACCAACCTCTTGGTTTACGGCCAAGCACACTAGTCCACTGAGCCAAACAGGCTGTTGAGTGTTGAAGCAAAAGTGTGTGCATTGCAAATGGATTTGGAGTCCCAGGGGCGCGGCCGCTGTGCGCCCGTAGCCAATGGTGAAGATTCCAGGGGGGTGCTTAAGAGTGGGTACCCGGGTTCGGATGGAGAGCCGGGTTGTGGGTTTAGCTGGCTTCGGGCCTGGCACCCCGGTGGGGGCCCAAGGCTCCCTGGGTCCGCGTGGAGAGCCGGGCAAACCGGCTTTCTGCTGTCCACACTTAGAAGATTTTTACACTCGTACCCCGGAAGTCACGTTAGAGGCTGGCCCATGCCACCCCCTCCCCCGTGGGTTACCCGGGTCCGGGTGGAGAGCCGGGTTCCCACTTTAGCCGAGTTCTGAGTGGGCACCCCGGCAGGGTGACAAGGCTCCCAGGGGCCGCGTGGAGAGCCGGGCAAAACGCCACATTGTGTGTCTTTCACGCTTTTCATGCTTTTCCACGCTTTGAAGATTTTTCACTTGCACTCCGGAATTCATGTACTCCTTCCGTCCCCCTCCCCCTCGGCCGCACCCCCGCCAACAAGTTCGTGCTGCACATGATCTGGTGTTTTGTCATTCAGTCTGCCGACATGAAAAAGCTTACAGCACCTGGTATTCCCAGGCAGTCTCCCATCCAAGTACTGACCAGGCCCTACCCTGCTTAGCTTCCGAGATCGGACGAGATCGGGCGTGTTCAGGGTGGTATGGCCGTAAGCGACAGCAGAGGAGGCCGGCACGGCTCATGTACACAGCAGATGGCTTTGGCCAATGGCTTTCATGAAAAAGCTTACGGCACCTGGTATTCCCAGGCAGTCTCCCATCCAAGTACTGACCAGGCCCTACCCTGCTTAGCTTCCGAGATCGGACGAGATCGGGCGTGTTCAGGGTGGTATGGCCGTAAGCGACAGCAGAGGAGGCCGGCACGGCTCATGTACATAGCAGATGGCTTTGGCCAATGGCTTTCATGAAAAAGCTTACGGCACCTGGTATTCCCAGGCAGTCTCCCATCCAAGTACTGACCAGGCCCTACCCTGCTTAGCTTCCGAGATCGGACGAGATCGGGCGTGTTCAGGGTGGTATGGCCGTAAGCGACAGCTGAGAAGGCCGGCACGGCTCATGTACACAGCAGATGGCTTTGGCCAATGCCTTTCATGAAAAGGCTTACGGCACCTGGTATTCCCAGGCAGTCTCCCATCCAAGTACTGACCAGGCCCTACCCTGCTTAGCTTCCGAGATCGGACGAGATCTGGCGTGTTCAGGGTGGTATGGCCGTAAGCGACAGCAGAGGTGGCCGGCACGGCTCATGTACACAGCAGATGGCTTTGGCCAATGCCTTTCATGAAAAAGCTTACGGCACCTGGTATTCCCAGGCAGTCTCCCATCCAAGTACTGACCAGGCCCTACCCTGCTTAGCTTCCGAGATCGGACGAGATCGGGCGTGTTCAGGGTGGTATGGCCGTAAGCGACAGCAGAGGTGGCCGGCACGGCTCATGTACACAGCAGATGGCTTTGGCCAATGCCTTTCATGAAAATGCTTACGGCACCTGGTATTCCCAGGCAGTCTCCCATCCAAGTACTGACCAGGCCCTACCCTGCTTAGCTTCCGAGATCGGACGAGATCGGGCGTGTTCAGGGTGGTATGGCCGTAAGCGACAGCAGAGGTGGCCGGCACGGCTCATGTACACAGCAGATGGCTTTGGCCAATGCCTTTCATGAAAAAGCTTACGGCACCTGGTATTCCCAGGCAGTCTCCCATCCAAGTACTGACCAGGCCCTAGCCTGCTTAGCTTCCGAGATCGGACGAGATCGGGCGTGTTCAGGGTGGTATGGCCGTAAGCGACAGCAGAGTTGGCCGGCACGGCTCATGTACACAGCAGATGGCTTTGGCCAAAGCCTTTCATGAAAAAGCGTACGGCACCTGGTATTCCCAGGCAGTCTCCCATCCAAGTACTGACCAGGCCCTATCCTGCTTAGCTTCCGAGATCGGACGAGATCCGGCTTGTTCAGGGTGGTATGGCCGTAAGCGACAGCAGAAGTGGCCGGTACGGCTCATGTACAGTAGATGACAGTACATTTCTTTAACCATAGAAACATGGTTAAAACAATATGCGTCAGCCACATCTCTATTTATTACAAACAGGCCGTTTTCTTTTTCCATTCAACAAGGCGGAAGAAAGTGCACCGTTCCCGGCGGCACTGCAATGCCGGGTCGATGCGTGGAGTGAACGGAGCAAGCCCCTTTTTCAACTCCTGAGTCAAAAAATCCGTTTAATATTTAGTCCCCATATAGGGGACATATCAGATATTAAACTGATAAGAACAGATTTTTTTATTTTTTTTATTTTTATTATCAGCCTCAACGGCTTCCATACAACATAACATAATCATACATCATTATTCCATACAGTCAAAAGCAAAATAAATCAACAAATGACTCAATTTACATCAACCAAAAAACATTCCTTCAAAGTCTTTTCTTTCTAACATTTCTATTCAAAGTCCTCTATCCTGGAGGTTCCTCTCTTTCCGCCCTAGTGGGCAACGTCCCAGTAACGTTAGCCGGTGAGGGTGGGCCAAACATGCCTCGGGGCTGGCCCGAGTCAAAACTCAGCGCCATCACCTCCTCCATCCTGCCAGATGCCATCACCTCCCCGCTTTCTGAGGAGTCCATGTCCTTCTCCTCCTCTTCTCCTATTCTCACCTTCTTCCCAGCTGGCGACGGGGCCCCTGCCCCCTCAGACGCCAGGGGGCCAGTCCCCGCCCCTTTCTTCTGTCCGCTGTCCGCTGCTGAGTCCTTTGGCAAGGCCTCCGCCGCTCCTCTCTTCTGCGGGCCCTTCGGCCCCTTCGGTCCTGCACCCCCAGCCGGAGAGGAAATCCCTGCTCCACCAGCCACAGTCCCCCCTCCCCCAAGCCCACCACCACCTGCCCCACCCCTCACGGGGCAGGCCCTTACAAGGTGGGCCGTAGCCCCGCAGGCATGGCAGGCCTTGGGGGCCTCTACACCCGTGCACGCGCTTGCTCGGTGTCCGCCCCCCCTGCACTTCCTGCAGAAGGGAGGCTGCCCCCTATAAAACAGGTAGCCTCTTGCTTCTCCTATGTTGAAGAAAGCCGGGGGGTGCGACAGTCCATCAGGCCCACTTCGATCCGCATTAAATACCATGGGAAACTCCCTTCTCCCCGTCCAGATGCCCATCTCGTCCTTCTCCTGCGTCACCCAGTCGTTGGGACACACTCCTCCATACCCACTTAGAAACGCCGCAATGTCCTCGGTGGCCACATGTGGGTTGTACATGTGGACCGTGACAACTCTTTTTTTTTTCATCCCCAAATATATTACATCCACATGTCTTAGTGGCTCCTCTCCTCTCTTCCGCCAGTATACAACAAACACTTTGTGTACCTTTTTTTCCACGTGGAAAGTCACATCAAACCCTCTCCCCAGAGGATTGTCTTGTAGGCACATAATGTCCTCTACCTTTACATTTAGCAGCCCGATCAAAATGTCCGTCGTGAAAGTTTTCCTCTCCACCGGGACGCCCTTCTTCCATCTGAACCGCAGCGTGTTCTTTACTTCAGTTCCGTCGTTCATCCTCTCTGTCAAAAACCTTCCTTTAAGCGAGCTTAATCCTCCTCATCCACTTCCCGTACTTCTGATTTTAGCCAAAAGGCAGAGAAGCGATAACCCTCAAACTGACTGCTGTGAAGTCCGCTTCCTAGGCTAACGACATTCCCATCCGGTCTGATACCCACTTAGTCATCACCATATACCCACTTGGGCATTAGCATAACAATGACCTCTGTGACCTCTCTAAGGACCCATTGGTAGATGCTTACAGCACCGTGGAGTATGCAAGCTTGCAGATCTGCTATTTTCATAACATTTCAAAAATGACAAAAGTGGCCCATCCACATGCATGCTTGTAGGTAGCCATTTTCAACAACTTCCGTTGGTCGCAGAGGCTCGGGATTGCCACCGTTGGAAAGCTCGCACCTGAGATAGGGGGGGGGGGGGAGTGGAGGTGCATGGGCGTCGGTAGTGGGGGTGGGGTAGGCGTTGTTAAAATGTTTAAAAAGTGGAAAAACTGGGACGCTTTGGAGAAGCACAAGGGGGCGCTGCTGTGCAGCAAGCCCTCGGCCGTGCCCCGCCCACATTGGGGGCATTGTTTTAAAATGTGGGTGTGGCCTATCAGAGCGTAGAACAACTCTGGTCTCTCTTCATGACGGATACAAAACTATATGTTGTGTTTGGCCCTACCTCTGGTAGGGGTTTATCAATTGTCTGGGGCCATTGTCACTTGCTCCGCGAGTGGGAATCGAACTCACAGCCCTCCGCATTAGAGTCAGTTGCATTGACCACTAGTCCATTGCCCGCCCTCCACCCTGAACAGATCAGGATTCTATATAAAGGGATATTAGCTGGGTTTAAATAGAGCTTGAATGTTTAAACA
>NW_027637331.1:40000-42500 GCF_951216825.1 Electrona antarctica | reverse complement strand
GCCGGCACGGCTCATGTACATAGCAGATGGCTTTGGCCAATGGCTTTCATGAAAAAGCTTACGGCACCTGGTATTCCCAGGCAGTCTCCCATCCAAGTACTGACCAGGCCCTACCCTGCTTAGCTTCCGAGATCGGACGAGATCGGGCGTGTTCAGGGTGGTATGGCCGTAAGCGACAGCTGAGAAGGCCGGCACGGCTCATGTACACAGCAGATGGCTTTGGCCAATGCCTTTCATGAAAAGGCTTACTGCACCTGGTATTCCCAGGCAGTCTCCCATCCAAGTACTGACCAGGCCCTACCCTGCTTAGCTTCCGAGATCGGACGAGATCGGGCGTGTTCAGGGTGGTATGGCCGTAAGCGACAGCAGAGGTGGCCGGCACGGCTCATGTACACAGCAGATGGCTTTGGCCAATGCCTTTCATGAAAAAGCTTACGGCACCTGGTATTCCCAGGCAGTCTCCCATCCAAGTACTGACCAGGCCCTACCCTGCTTAGCTTCCGAGATCGGACGTGTTCAGGGTGGTATGGCCGTAAGCGACAGCAGAGGTGGCCGGCACGGCTCATGTACACAGCAGATGGCTTTGGCCAATGCCTTTCATGAAAATGCTTACGGCACCTGGTATTCCCAGGCAGTCTCCCATCCAAGTACTGACCAGGCCCTACCCTGCTTAGCTTCCGAGATCGGACGAGATCGGGCGTGTTCAGGGTGGTATGGCCGTAAGCGACAGCAGAGGTGGCCGGCACGGCTCATGTACACAGCAGATGGCTTTGGCCAATGCCTTTCATGAAAAAGCTTACGGCACCTGGTATTCCCAGGCAGTCTCCCATCCAAGTACTGACCAGGCCCTAGCCTGCTTAGCTTCCGAGATCGGACGAGATCGGGCGTGTTCAGGGTGGTATGGCCGTAAGCGACAGCAGAGTTGGCCGGCACGGCTCATGTACACAGCAGATGGCTTTGGCCAAAGCCTTTCATGAAAAAGCGTACGGCACCTGGTATTCCCAGGCAGTCTCCCATCCAAGTACTGACCAGGCCCTATCCTGCTTAGCTTCCGAGATCGGACGAGATCCGGCGTGTTCAGGGTGGTATGGCCGTAAGCGACAGCAGAAGTGGCCGGTACGGCTCATGTACAGTAGATGACAGTACATTTCTTTAACCATAGAAACATGGTTAAAACAATATGCGTCAGCCACATCTCTATTTATTACAAACAGGCCGTTTTTTTTTTCCATTCAACAAGGCGGAAGAAAGTGCACCGTTCCCGGCGGCACTGCAATGCCGGGTCGATGCGTGGAGTGAACGGAGCAAGCCCCTTTTTCAACTCCTGAGTCAAAAAATCCGTTTAATATTTAGTCCCCATATAGGGGACATATCAGATATTAAACTGATAAGAACAGATACTACACTTGATCTTAGCCAAAAGGCCGAGAAGCGATAACCCTCAAACTGACTGCTGTGAAGTCCGCTTCCTAGGCTAACGACATTCCCATCCGGTCTGATACCCACTTAGTCATCACCATATACCCACTTGGGCATTAGCATAACAATGACCTCTGTGACCTCTCTAAGGACCCATTGGTAGATGCTTACAGCACCGTGGAGTATGCAAGCTTGCAGATCTGCTATTTTCATAACATTTCAAAAATGACAAAAGTGGCCCATCCACATGCATGCTTGTAGGTAGCCATTTTCAACAACTTCCGTTGGTCGCAGAGGCTCGGGATTGCCACCGTTGGAAAGCTCGCACCTGAGATAGGGGGGGGGGGGGGAGTGGAGGTGCATGGGCGTCGGTAGTGGGGGTGGGGTAGGCGTTGTTAAAATGTTTAAAAAGTGGAAAAACTGGGACGCTTTGGAGAAGCACAAGGGGGCGCTGCTGTGCAGCAAGCCCTCGGCCGTGCCCCGCCCACATTGGGGGCATTGTTTTAAAATGTGGGTGTGGCCTATCAGAGCGTAGAACAACTCTGGTCTCTCTTCATGACGGATACAAAACTATATGTTGTGTTTGGCCCTACCTCTGGTAGGGGTTTATCAATTGTCTGGGGCCATTGTCACTTGCTCCGCGAGTGGGAATCGAACTCACAGCCCTCCGCATTAGAGTCAGTTGCATTGACCACTAGTCCATTGCCCGCCCTACACCCTGAACAGATCAGGATTCTATATAAAGGGATATTAGCTGGGTTTAAATAGAGCTTGAATGTTTAAACAGTACTGGTCGGGATCCTGTTAAAAACGGCATCGTCCCAGAGGTGGATTTGAACCACCAACCTCTTGGTTTACGGCCAAGCACACTAGTCCACTGAGCCAAACAGGCTGTTGAGTGTTGAAGCAAAAGTGTGTGCATTGCAAATGGATTTGGAGTCCCAGGGGCGCGGCCGCTGTGCGCCCGTAGCCAATGGTGAAGATTCCAGGGGGGTGCTTAAGAGTGGGTACCCGGGTTCGGATGGAGAGCCGGGTTGTGGGTTTAGCTGGCTTCGGGCCTGGCACCCCGGTGGGGGCCCAA
>NW_027637331.1:22500-27500 GCF_951216825.1 Electrona antarctica | reverse complement strand
GGCAGGCCTTGGGGGCCTCTACACCCGTGCACGCGCTTGCTCGGTGTCCGCCCCCCCTGCACTTCCTGCAGAAGGGAGGCTGCCCCCTATAAAACAGGTAGCCTCTTGCTTCTCCTATGTTGAAGAAAGCCGGGGGGTGCGACAGTCCATCAGGCCCACTTCGATCCGCATTAAATACCATGGGAAACTCTCTTCTCCCCGTCCAGATGCCCATCTCGTCCTTCTCCTGCGTCACCCAGTCGTTGGGACACACTCCTCCATACCCACTTAGAAACGCCGCAATGTCCTCGGTGGCCACATGTGGGTTGTACATGTGGACCGTGACAACTCTTTTTTTTCCCATCCCCAAATATATTACATCCACATGTCTTAGTGGCTCCTCTCCTCTCTTCCGCCAGTATACAACATACACTTTGTGTACCTTTTTTTCCACGTGGAAGGTCACATCAAACCCTCTCCCCAGAGGATTGTCTTGTAGGCACATAATGTCCTCTACCTTTACATTTAGCAGCCCGATCAAAATGTCCGTCGTGAAAGTTTTCCTCTCCACCGGGACGCCCTTCTTCCATCTGAACCGCAGCGTGTTCTTTACTTCAGTTCCGTCGTTCATCCTCTCTGTCAAAAAACCTTCCTTTAAGCCAGCTTAATCCTCCTCATCCACTTCCCGTACTTCTGATTTTAGCCAAAAGGCCGAGAAGCGATAACCCTCAAACTGACTGCTGTGAAGTCCGCTTCCTAGGCTAACGACATTCCCATCCGGTCTGATACCCACTTAGTCATCACCATATACCCACTTGGGCATTAGCATAACAATGACCTCTGTGACCTCTCTAAGGACCCATTGGTAGATGCTTACAGCACCGTGGAGTATGCAAGCTTGCAGATCTGCTATTTTCATAACATTTCAAAAATGACAAAAGTGGCCCATCCACATGCATGCTTGTAGGTAGCCATTTTCAACAACTTCCGTTGGTCGCAGAGGCTCGGGATTGCCACCGTTGGAAAGCTCGCACCTGAGATAGGGGGGGGGGGGAGTGGAGGTGCATGGGCGTCGGTAGTGGGGGTGGGGTAGGCGTTGTTAAAATGTTTAAAAAGTGGAAAAACTGGGACGCTTTGGAGAAGCACAAGGGGGCGCTGCTGTGCAGCAAGCCCTCGGCCGTGCCCCGCCCACATTGGGGGCATTGTTTTAAAATGTGGGTGTGGCCTATCAGAGCGTAGAACAACTCTGGTCTCTCTTCATGACGGATACAAAACTATATGTTGTGTTTGGCCCTACCTCTGGTAGGGGTTTATCAATTGTCTGGGGCCATTGTCACTTGCTCCGCGAGTGGGAATCGAACTCACAGCCCTCCGCATTAGAGTCAGTTGCATTGACCACTAGTCCATTGCCCGCCCTCCACCCTGAACAGATCAGGATTCTATATAAAGGGATATTAGCTGGGTTTAAATAGAGCTTGAATGTTTAAACAGTACTGGTCGGGATCCTGTTAAAAACGGCATCGTCCCAGAGGTGGATTTGAACCACCAACCTCTTGGTTTACGGCCAAGCACACTAGTCCACTGAGCCAAACAGGCTGTTGAGTGTTGAAGCAAAAGTGTGTGCATTGCAAATGGATTTGGAGTCCCAGGGGCGCGGCCGCTGTGCGCCCGTAGCCAATGGTGAAGATTCCAGGGGGGTGCTTAAGAGTGGGTACCCGGGTTCGGATGGAGAGCCGGGTTGTGGGTTTAGCTGGCTTCGGGCCTGGCACCCCGGTGGGGGCCCAAGGCTCCCTGGGTCCGCGTGGAGAGCCGGGCAAACCGGCTTTCTGCTGTCCACACTTAGAAGATTTTTACACTCGTACCCCGGAAGTCACGTTAGAGGCTGGCCCATGCCACCCCCTCCCCCGTGGGTTACCCGGGTCCGGGTGGAGAGCCGGGTTCCCACTTTAGCCGAGTTCTGAGTGGGCACCCCGGCAGGGTGACAAGGCTCCCAGGGGCCGCGTGGAGAGCCGGGCAAAACGCCACATTGTGTGTCTTTCACGCTTTTCATGCTTTTCCACGCTTTGAAGATTTTTCACTTGCACTCCGGAATTCATGTACTCCTTCCGTCCCCCTCCCCCTCGGCCGCACCCCCGCCAACAAGTTCGTGCTGCACATGATCTGGTGTTTTGTCATTCAGTCTGCCGACATGAAAAAGCTTACAGCACCTGGTATTCCCAGGCAGTCTCCCATCCAAGTACTGACCAGGCCCTACCCTGCTTAGCTTCCGAGATCGGACGAGATCGGGCGTGTTCAGGGTGGTATGGCCGTAAGCGACAGCAGAGGAGGCCGGCACGGCTCATGTACACAGCAGATGGCTTTGGCCAATGGCTTTCATGAAAAAGCTTACGGCACCTGGTATTCCCAGGCAGTCTCCCATCCAAGTACTGACCAGGCCCTACCCTGCTTAGCTTCCGAGATCGGACGAGATCGGGCGTGTTCAGGGTGGTATGGCCGTAAGCGACAGCAGAGGAGGCCGGCACGGCTCATGTACATAGCAGATGGCTTTGGCCAATGGCTTTCATGAAAAAGCTTACGGCACCTGGTATTCCCAGGCAGTCTCCCATCCAAGTACTGACCAGGCCCTACCCTGCTTAGCTTCCGAGATCGGACGAGATCGGGCGTGTTCAGGGTGGTATGGCCGTAAGCGACAGCTGAGAAGGCCGGCACGGCTCATGTACACAGCAGATGGCTTTGGCCAATGCCTTTCATGAAAAGGCTTACGGCACCTGGTATTCCCAGGCAGTCTCCCATCCAAGTACTGACCAGGCCCTACCCTGCTTAGCTTCCGAGATCGGACGAGATCGGGCGTGTTCAGGGTGGTATGGCCGTAAGCGACAGCAGAGGTGGCCGGCACGGCTCATGTACACAGCAGATGGCTTTGGCCAATGCCTTTCATGAAAATGCTTACGGCACCTGGTATTCCCAGGCAGTCTCCCATCCAAGTACTGACCAGGCCCTACCCTGCTTAGCTTCCGAGATCGGACGAGATCGGGCGTGTTCAGGGTGGTATGGCCGTAAGCGACAGCAGAGGTGGCCGGCACGGCTCATGTACACAGCAGATGGCTTTGGCCAATGCCTTTCATGAAAAAGCTTACGGCACCTGGTATTCCCAGGCAGTCTCCCATCCAAGTACTGACCAGGCCCTAGCCTGCTTAGCTTCCGAGATCGGACGAGATCGGGCGTGTTCAGGGTGGTATGGCCGTAAGCGACAGCAGAGTTGGCCGGCACGGCTCATGTACACAGCAGATGGCTTTGGCCAAAGCCTTTCATGAAAAAGCGTACGGCACCTGGTATTCCCAGGCAGTCTCCCATCCAAGTACTGACCAGGCCCTATCCTGCTTAGCTTCCGAGATCGGACGAGATCCGGCGTGTTCAGGGTGGTATGGCCGTAAGCGACAGCAGAAGTGGCCGGTACGGCTCATGTACAGTAGATGACAGTACATTTCTTTAACCATAGAAACATGGTTAAAACAATATGCGTCAGCCACATCTCTATTTATTACAAACAGGCCGTTTTTTTTTTCCATTCAACAAGGCGGAAGAAAGTGCACCGTTCCCGGCGGCACTGCAATGCCGGGTCGATGCGTGGAGTGAACGGAGCAAGCCCCTTTTTCAACTCCTGAGTCAAAAAATATGTTTAATATTTAGTCCCCATATAGGGGACATATCAGATATTAAACTGATAAGAACAGATACTACACTTGATCTTAGCCAAAAGGCCGAGAAGCGATAACCCTCAAACTGACTGCTGTGAAGTCCGCTTCCTAGGCTAACGACATTCCCATCCGGTCTGATACCCACTTAGTCATCACCATATACCCACTTGGGCATTAGCATAACAATGACCTCTGTGACCTCTCTAAGGACCCATTGGTAGATGCTTACAGCACCGTGGAGTATGCAAGCTTGCAGATCTGCTATTTTCATAACATTTCAAAAATGACAAAAGTGGCCCATCCACATGCATGCTTGTAGGTAGCCATTTTCAACAACTTCCGTTGGTCGCAGAGGCTCGGGATTGCCACCGTTGGAAAGCTCGCACCTGAGATAGGGGGGGGGGGGGAGTGGAGGTGCATGGGCGTCGGTAGTGGGGGTGGGGTAGGCGTTGTTAAAATGTTTAAAAAGTGGAAAAACTGGGACGCTTTGGAGAAGCACAAGGGGGCGCTGCTGTGCAGCAAGCCCTCGGCCGTGCCCCGCCCACATTGGGGGCATTGTTTTAAAATGTGGGTGTGGCCTATCAGAGCGTAGAACAACTCTGGTCTCTCTTCATGACGGATACAAAACTATATGTTGTGTTTGGCCCTACCTCTGGTAGGGGTTTATCAATTGTCTGGGGCCATTGTCACTTGCTCCGCGAGTGGGAATCGAACTCACAGCCCTCCGCATTAGAGTCAGTTGCATTGACCACTAGTCCATTGCCCGCCCTCCACCCTGAACAGATCAGGATTCTATATAAAGGGATATTAGCTGGGTTTAAATAGAGCTTGAATGTTTAAACAGTACTGGTCGGGATCCTGTTAAAAACGGCATCGTCCCAGAGGTGGATTTGAACCACCAACCTCTTGGTTTACGGCCAAGCACACTAGTCCACTGAGCCAAACAGGCTGTTGAGTGTTGAAGCAAAAGTGTGTGCATTGCAAATGGATTTGGAGTCCCAGGGGCGCGGCCGCTGTGCGCCCGTAGCCAATGGTGAAGATTCCAGGGGGGTGCTTAAGAGTGGGTACCCGGGTTCGGATGGAGAGCCGGGTTGTGGGTTTAGCTGGCTTCGGGCCTGGCACCCCGGTGGGGGCCCAAGGCTCCCTGGGTCCGCGTGGAGAGCCGGGCAAACCGGCTTTCTGCTGTCCACACTTAGAAGATTTTTACACTCGTACCCCGGAAGTCACGTTAGAGGCTGGCCCATGCCACCCCCTCCCCCGTGGGTTACCCGGGTCCGGGTGGAGAGCCGGGTTCCCACTTTAGCCGAGTTCTGAGTGGGCACC
>NW_027637331.1:12500-15000 GCF_951216825.1 Electrona antarctica | reverse complement strand
CCAATGGTGAAGATTCCAGGGGGGTGCTTAAGAGTGGGTACCCGGGTTCGGATGGAGAGCCGGGTTGTGGGTTTAGCTGGCTTCGGGCCTGGCACCCCGGTGGGGGCCCAAGGCTCCCTGGGTCCGCGTGGAGAGCCGGGCAAACCGGCTTTCTGCTGTCCACACTTAGAAGATTTTTACACTCGTACCCCGGAAGTCACGTTAGAGGCTGGCCCATGCCACCCCCTCCCCCGTGGGTTACCCGGGTCCGGGTGGAGAGCCGGGTTCCCACTTTAGCCGAGTTCTGAGTGGGCACCCCGGCAGGGTGACAAGGCTCCCAGGGGCCGCGTGGAGAGCCGGGCAAAACGCCACATTGTGTGTCTTTCACGCTTTTCATGCTTTTCCACGCTTTGAAGATTTTTCACTTGCACTCCGGAATTCATGTACTCCTTCCGTCCCCCTCCCCCTCGGCCGCACCCCCGCCAACAAGTTCGTGCTGCACATGATCTGGTGTTTTGTCATTCAGTCTGCCGACATGAAAAAGCTTACAGCACCTGGTATTCCCAGGCAGTCTCCCATCCAAGTACTGACCAGGCCCTACCCTGCTTAGCTTCCGAGATCGGACGAGATCGGGCGTGTTCAGGGTGGTATGGCCGTAAGCGACAGCAGAGGAGGCCGGCACGGCTCATGTACACAGCAGATGGCTTTGGCCAATGGCTTTCATGAAAAAGCTTACGGCACCTGGTATTCCCAGGCAGTCTCCCATCCAAGTACTGACCAGGCCCTACCCTGCTTAGCTTCCGAGATCGGACGAGATCGGGCGTGTTCAGGGTGGTATGGCCGTAAGCGACAGCAGAGGAGGCCGGCACGGCTCATGTACATAGCAGATGGCTTTGGCCAATGGCTTTCATGAAAAAGCTTACGGCACCTGGTATTCCCAGGCAGTCTCCCATCCAAGTACTGACCAGGCCCTACCCTGCTTAGCTTCCGAGATCGGACGAGATCGGGCGTGTTCAGGGTGGTATGGCCGTAAGCGACAGCTGAGAAGGCCGGCACGGCTCATGTACACAGCAGATGGCTTTGGCCAATGCCTTTCATGAAAAGGCTTACGGCACCTGGTATTCCCAGGCAGTCTCCCATCCAAGTACTGACCAGGCCCTACCCTGCTTAGCTTCCGAGATCGGACGAGATCGGGCGTGTTCAGGGTGGTATGGCCGTAAGCGACAGCAGAGGTGGCCGGCACGGCTCATGTACACAGCAGATGGCTTTGGCCAATGCCTTTCATGAAAATGCTTACGGCACCTGGTATTCCCAGGCAGTCTCCCATCCAAGTACTGACCAGGCCCTACCCTGCTTAGCTTCCGAGATCGGACGAGATCGGGCGTGTTCAGGGTGGTATGGCCGTAAGCGACAGCAGAGGTGGCCGGCACGGCTCATGTACACAGCAGATGGCTTTGGCCAATGCCTTTCATGAAAAAGCTTACGGCACCTGGTATTCCCAGGCAGTCTCCCATCCAAGTACTGACCAGGCCCTAGCCTGCTTAGCTTCCGAGATCGGACGAGATCGGGCGTGTTCAGGGTGGTATGGCCGTAAGCGACAGCAGAGTTGGCCGGCACGGCTCATGTACACAGCAGATGGCTTTGGCCAAAGCCTTTCATGAAAAAGCGTACGGCACCTGGTATTCCCAGGCAGTCTCCCATCCAAGTACTGACCAGGCCCTATCCTGCTTAGCTTCCGAGATCGGACGAGATCCGGCGTGTTCAGGGTGGTATGGCCGTAAGCGACAGCAGAAGTGGCCGGTACGGCTCATGTACAGTAGATGACAGTACATTTCTTTAACCATAGAAACATGGTTAAAACAATATGCGTCAGCCACATCTCTATTTATTACAAACAGGCCGTTTTTTTTTTCCATTCAACAAGGCGGAAGAAAGTGCACCGTTCCCGGCGGCACTGCAATGCCGGGTCGATGCGTGGAGTGAACGGAGCAAGCCCCTTTTTCAACTCCTGAGTCAAAAAATATGTTTAATATTTAGTCCCCATATAGGGGACATATCAGATATTAAACTGATAAGAACAGATACTACACTTGATCTTAGCCAAAAGGCCGAGAAGCGATAACCCTCAAACTGACTGCTGTGAAGTCCGCTTCCTAGGCTAACGACATTCCCATCCGGTCTGATACCCACTTAGTCATCACCATATACCCACTTGGGCATTAGCATAACAATGACCTCTGTGACCTCTCTAAGGACCCATTGGTAGATGCTTACAGCACCGTGGAGTATGCAAGCTTGCAGATCTGCTATTTTCATAACATTTCAAAAATGACAAAAGTGGCCCATCCACATGCATGCTTGTAGGTAGCCATTTTCAACAACTTCCGTTGGTCGCAGAGGCTCGGGATTGCCACCGTTGGAAAGCTCGCACCTGAGATAGGGGGGGGGGGGAGTGGAGGTGCATGGGCGTCGGTAGTGGGGGTGGGGTAGGCGTTGTTAAAATGTTTAAAAAGTGGAAAAA
>NW_027637331.1:5000-7500 GCF_951216825.1 Electrona antarctica | reverse complement strand
GGTGCATGGGCGTCGGTAGTGGGGGTGGGGTAGGCGTTGTTAAAATGTTTAAAAAGTGGAAAAACTGGGACGCTTTGGAGAAGCACAAGGGGGCGCTGCTGTGCAGCAAGCCCTCGGCCGTGCCCCGCCCACATTGGGGGCATTGTTTTAAAATGTGGGTGTGGCCTATCAGAGCGTAGAACAACTCTGGTCTCTCTTCATGACGGATACAAAACTATATGTTGTGTTTGGCCCTACCTCTGGTAGGGGTTTATCAATTGTCTGGGGCCATTGTCACTTGCTCCGCGAGTGGGAATCGAACTCACAGCCCTCCGCATTAGAGTCAGTTGCATTGACCACTAGTCCATTGCCCGCCCTCCACCCTGAACAGATCAGGATTCTATATAAAGGGATATTAGCTGGGTTTAAATAGAGCTTGAATGTTTAAACAGTACTGGTCGGGATCCTGTTAAAAACGGCATCGTCCCAGAGGTGGATTTGAACCACCAACCTCTTGGTTTACGGCCAAGCACACTAGTCCACTGAGCCAAACAGGCTGTTGAGTGTTGAAGCAAAAGTGTGTGCATTGCAAATGGATTTGGAGTCCCAGGGGCGCGGCCGCTGTGCGCCCGTAGCCAATGGTGAAGATTCCAGGGGGGTGCTTAAGAGTGGGTACCCGGGTTCGGATGGAGAGCCGGGTTGTGGGTTTAGCTGGCTTCGGGCCTGGCACCCCGGTGGGGGCCCAAGGCTCCCTGGGTCCGCGTGGAGAGCCGGGCAAACCGGCTTTCTGCTGTCCACACTTAGAAGATTTTTACACTCGTACCCCGGAAGTCACGTTAGAGGCTGGCCCATGCCACCCCCTCCCCCGTGGGTTACCCGGGTCCGGGTGGAGAGCCGGGTTCCCACTTTAGCCGAGTTCTGAGTGGGCACCCCGGCAGGGTGACAAGGCTCCCAGGGGCCGCGTGGAGAGCCGGGCAAAACGCCACATTGTGTGTCTTTCACGCTTTTCATGCTTTTCCACGCTTTGAAGATTTTTCACTTGCACTCCGGAATTCATGTACTCCTTCCGTCCCCCTCCCCCTCGGCCGCACCCCCGCCAACAAGTTCGTGCTGCACATGATCTGGTGTTTTGTCATTCAGTCTGCCGACATGAAAAAGCTTACAGCACCTGGTATTCCCAGGCAGTCTCCCATCCAAGTACTGACCAGGCCCTACCCTGCTTAGCTTCCGAGATCGGACGAGATCGGGCGTGTTCAGGGTGGTATGGCCGTAAGCGACAGCAGAGGAGGCCGGCACGGCTCATGTACACAGCAGATGGCTTTGGCCAATGGCTTTCATGAAAAAGCTTACGGCACCTGGTATTCCCAGGCAGTCTCCCATCCAAGTACTGACCAGGCCCTACCCTGCTTAGCTTCCGAGATCGGACGAGATCGGGCGTGTTCAGGGTGGTATGGCCGTAAGCGACAGCTGAGAAGGCCGGCACGGCTCATGTACACAGCAGATGGCTTTGGCCAATGCCTTTCATGAAAAGGCTTACGGCACCTGGTATTCCCAGGCAGTCTCCCATCCAAGTACTGACCAGGCCCTACCCTGCTTAGCTTCCGAGATCGGACGAGATCGGGCGTGTTCAGGGTGGTATGGCCGTAAGCGACAGCAGAGGTGGCCGGCACGGCTCATGTACACAGCAGATGGCTTTGGCCAATGCCTTTCATGAAAAAGCTTACGGCACCTGGTATTCCCAGGCAGTCTCCCATCCAAGTACTGACCAGGCCCTACCCTGCTTAGCTTCCGAGATCGGACGAGATCGGGCGTGTTCAGGGTGGTATGGCCGTAAGCGACAGCAGAGGTGGCCGGCACGGCTCATGTACACAGCAGATGGCTTTGGCCAATGCCTTTCATGAAAATGCTTACGGCACCTGGTATTCCCAGGCAGTCTCCCATCCAAGTACTGACCAGGCCCTACCCTGCTTAGCTTCCGAGATCGGACGAGATCGGGCGTGTTCAGGGTGGTATGGCCGTAAGCGACAGCAGAGGTGGCCGGCACGGCTCATGTACACAGCAGATGGCTTTGGCCAATGCCTTTCATGAAAAAGCTTACGGCACCTGGTATTCCCAGGCAGTCTCCCATCCAAGTACTGACCAGGCCCTAGCCTGCTTAGCTTCCGAGATCGGACGAGATCGGGCGTGTTCAGGGTGGTATGGCCGTAAGCGACAGCAGAGTTGGCCGGCACGGCTCATGTACACAGCAGATGGCTTTGGCCAAAGCCTTTCATGAAAAAGCGTACGGCACCTGGTATTCCCAGGCAGTCTCCCATCCAAGTACTGACCAGGCCCTATCCTGCTTAGCTTCCGAGATCGGACGAGATCCGGCGTGTTCAGGGTGGTATGGCCGTAAGCGACAGCAGAAGTGGCCGGTACGGCTCATGTACAGTAGATGACAGTACATTTCTTTAACCATAGAAACATGGTTAAAACAATATGCGTCAGCCACATCTCTATTTATTACAAACAGGCCGTTTTT
>NW_027637332.1:0-1000 GCF_951216825.1 Electrona antarctica | reverse complement strand
TGTTTAAACAAAATGTGCAGAATTTGTTGACTTCTGTGCAAATCTAATCTCAGCGGCCAGGGGATAGAAATCGCATGTTTTAAGTTGAGATCTTTGCGGTCTCACTATCTGTCACCCGTTCGGAGCTTAAGCCAACAGACAAAATATTTGTTTAATTTAAAGATGTCTTAAATGTCAAAGGATCACATTTACTACAGTCCACAGTCTCTCTGGCTGTGTTGCACTACTGTTACTACCAGCATAACTGTGACACTGCACTTTCTGCTCCACCGGCCCTGGCCACTGGGGGCAGTGTCCTGCAGATTAATGACGATGCACACACAGCCTTGAGGAGCGTGATGTTTACAATAAGCACATGATGCAATCATGTTAGATACGCTCGCACTGTTGCAGCATTAGATTTATCCTACATACGTTGCTGGACAAAAGGCAGACTGTTCCCAACAGATTGTCTGTTTCTATCTAGTGAACATGGAGTACTGTACAAGAACAGGAGAAGAACAGGAGTGAACATGGAGTACTGTACAAGAACAGGAGAACCACGTGAACATGGAGTACTGTACAAGAACAGGAGAAGAACAGGAGTGAACATGGAGTACTGTACAAGAACAGGAGAAGAACAGGAAGTGAACATGGAGTACTGTACAAGAACAGGAGAAGAACAGGAGTGAACATGGAGTACTGTACAAGAACAGGAGAACCACGTGAACATGGAGTACTGTACAAGAACAGGAGAAGTGAACATGGAGTACTGTACAAGAACAGGAGAAGAACAGGAAGTGAACATGGAGTACTGTACAAGAACAGGAAGTGAACATGGAGTACTGTACAAGAACAGGAGAAGAACAGGAGTGAACATGGAGTACTGTACAAGAACAGGAGAAGTGAACATGGAGTACTGTACAAGAACAGGAGAAGAACAGGAGTGAACATGGAGTACTGTACAAGAACAGGAGAAGTGAACATGGAGTACTGTACAAGAACAGGAGAACCACGTGTT
>NW_027637333.1:2500-62076 GCF_951216825.1 Electrona antarctica | reverse complement strand
GGGGGGGGGGGGGGGGTCGTGTGTGTGTGTGCAGGAAGAGAGAGAGAATGAGAGAGAGAGAGACAGAGAGAGAGGCTGCCAGCGACAGTCTGAGTCACAAAGAGAGGAAGAGAAAAGAGAGCACTGAGAGGGAAAAAGAGAGGGGGAGGGAGGGGTGGGCGAGAGAGAGAGAGCGAGTGCAGACACACCAGAGAGAATGCGAGTTAGATTACGAAAAGGAAAAAAAACAAAACAAGGAAAAGAATAAAGGGTTAAAGCGAGAGTGAAACAAGAGGAAATGATTCAAAAAAAGCCAAACAGGAAGAACAGGACAGATGGGGGGGGGGGGGGGGGGGGTGGGAAGAATAGAAGACGGCGAGCGCGGAGAGAGAGAGAGAGCGGAGAGAGAGAGAGCGGAGAGAGGTATAGAAAGAATAGCGCCGTGCGAGGTAGAATCACATGGCAAGAACAAAGGAGGCGCGCGGGAGGGCTTGGCGGTTACGGGGGGTGGGGGGGGGGGGGTGGGGGGGTACAACACGCGAAGAGGCCAGTCGGTAACGAGGGCCGCAGGAGGAAGACGACGGCCGGGCCGTGTTCTTCTTACCTCGTAGCCGAGCCGGGCGGCTCTCTGGAGCAGCGTCTCCCCGGCGTTCTTGTTCACGATGAGCCTGCGCGCCTCCGGCGGAATGGGCCGCACGGCGGGGGACTCGGCGGGGGGCGCCGGGCGCCGCGCCCCCGGCCCCTCCGGGGCGACGCTCCCCTTCCCATTAGCCTGGGGCTGCAGGGAGGAGGGCGGGGGCCGGAGGAGCGCCGCGGGGGAGCAAGGCTTGACCGGAGAGCAGGGGTAATGATTAGGGGAGGCGGCCCTCTTCCTCGGAGCGCCGCGTTGCTCACTCAGCTGAGGGAGAGAGAGAGAGAGAGAGAGAGGGAGGGGGAGGGGGGGTGATTACCCACACAATAATACACCGGTAGGACACATGAAAGTCTAGTGTGTGTGTGTGTGTGTGTGTGTGTATAATATATATACACAGTATATCTATACATCTAAATATCTATACACACACACATATATACACAAATACATATACAGTATACACATGCACACATATGCATACAATGTACACACACACACACAAATACATATATTCACATGCACACATGATATGCATACAATGTACACACACACACAAATGCATATATTCACATGCACACATGATATGCATACAATGTACACACACACACACACACACACACACACACACTATATATATACATTACGCACACACCTTACACCAACTGTTCTGCAGCTCAAACACTGCAGGTTGGCATGTCACTTCTCTTTAAACACTAAACCAACAGAGGCCCCTGAGCAAAACAGACGAGAGAGGGAAATGGCTGGCTGTGCGCGTGTGTGTGTGTGCGCGCGCGTGTGTTGCGTGTTGTGTGTGTGTGTGTGTGCGCGCGCGTGCATGTGAAGTGTGCGCCCGCCTCGGTGGAATTCCGTGTCGAAGCAGCTGTCAGGTTGAGGAGCGAGGGAGGAGAGCAACGCTGGCGGAAAACAACTAGCCTTTTTTTCTCTTTTTTTTCCCTTCCTCTCCTCCCTCAATTTTTCCCCCGTGCTCTTTTTTTTCTTTTCCCTTTTGAACTCAGGCACTTCAGACGCTAGACCACGGCTGCCACATTCCTCACTGTGTGTGTGTGTGTGTGTGTGTGTGTGTGTGTGTGTGTGTGTGTGTGTGTGTGTGTGTGTGTGTGTGTGTGTGTGTGTGTGTGTGTGAGCGTGCAGCTGAATGTTCGGCGCTAAGTGAACTATGCGACTGTACCGGGGTTTTTCTCGTTATGTAAAGAATGCTCGAAAACACGCACGCACACACAGCTCGCAGCCCTGACTTTGACCCGCATGCACAAAATAGCACACAAATGGCGCACGCATTCAACAATTACGCTGATGGAAAAATGCATGCAGGCGCTCACACACACAGAGCGGCTCCGCAGGGAACCATTAAGGGCACAAGGAGGTCAAAGCTCCAGCAGCCCTCTAAACATTGTAAACATACTTCCTTCCTCCCTCTATCCCTTGCTCCCTCCATCCCTCCCTCTCTCTCTCTCCCAGCTGCATAATCAGAGACATGCAGACCGGCATACTGGAAGAAAAAAAAAACGGACTCTTAGTGCGGCGAAGCCTCCGGCAGGCCAGACAGACGCCGAACAAACGAGCGAGCGAGCGAGCGGACTCACCTTGTCCTCCTCGGCTGGTTCCTGGTCGGCCGCGGCGGTCTGGCCCCCGGGGCCGCTGGGCATGGCCTCCTTCCGCCTCTCTCTCTCCCTCTGGCTGCCGGTGTGCTTGGTCTTGCACGGCCGCTTGCCCTTGGGCTTGTCCGTGTCACTATGGCGACGGGGCTTGAGGGGGGGAGGGTCCGCGCCGGCGGACGGCAGCGGCTCGGCGGAGAGGGAGGGGGAGCCCCTCCTGGGCTCCTTGGGGCCCCGGTCACCTGAGATGGGGCCCAACAGGGGCGGCCTGTCCTTCAGCTGGCCGAGGGGGAGGGGGGAGGCCGGCACGCCTGCAAAGTGGGAGAGAGGCAAGGGGAGGCAGAGTGAGAGGGAGGCTGATAGTGTGAGAGCAGAGTAGAGCGGAGCGGCAGGGGAGGATGGGAAGGTATTGCAAGGCCATCTCTCACCCTGTGTTGGATTATTAATGAGCTCACAGCGCTGTCTGGAAGCACAGCGTGCCTGCTCGCACAGGGAAGGGAAGAGAAAGGAAAAAAATAGAAAGAAACTGAAAATTCATGCACGCACGCTCGCGCACGAACACACGTACCCGTACACACCTTGGCACACCGGAAATTCACACGCGCACGCACACACGTACCCGCACACACACGTGCATATACACACACACACTCGCACACAGACACACAGACACACACACATCATGCACAAATGCAACTGCACAAACACAGGCGGACACTCAGTCACTGCAGCAAGGACACTCCTATGAGTAATCTCCTTAAACGAGTGTGGACTGTCTGGTTTTCGGCCTCCAACGCCACACGTTTGCGCTCCAAATGCAAAATTGCCCTTGGACGCGCAATGTCAGAAAGGCATTTAATTAACAACATATCGACATACAGTGCCTCCATAGATTTTTCATTGTTAGCCCTTCCTCTAGATTTATGCAGGCATGCTCTTGCCAAGGTTTTATTGCATTTGTAATTCCTTTATATGAACTGTTCATTAAATCCATGTTCAAAATGACTCGGGACTCCGAACCGGTGGGAGGAGGAAATTAAAATATATAACGATTACCTGGAGCTGCTAAAATATACAAACTCATTCTATTCTGAACACGGCTCCTCTTTTGGCATGAGAAGGCTCTGGAATTGGGAATAGAAATGAATAGGGAGAGTTCCGTCCAAAAAACAAAACCCTCAATAAAAACGTGTGTGTGTGTGTGTGTGTGTGTGTGTGTGTGTGTGTGTGTGTGTGTGTGTGTGTGTGTATATATATTCAGCTGGACTCGTTACTACCACATGGATGTTGCCTGGGTGATTTTTTTCTAAAGGGGGAAGGTAAAAAAGAAAGAAAAAAAGAACCACGACCGACTGCCAATCAAGCTCTGCGGCTTCTGCGGGAACATGAAACCAAAACCTCTGCGCTTTACTCACTTCCTTTAATCTCTCCCCCTGCCCTTTATTTCCTGCTCTTCTTCGTGGCCTGTCTCGGGCTCGGTTTGGGAGCATGAATAAGGGAAAGCCCTGGTTTTAATCAGCACTTCAAAACCCCTCCCTCCCTCCCTCTCTCTGCCCCGCCCTCCCTCCCTCCCCCTCCCCCTCTCTCTCTCTCTGTCTGACTGGCCTTGAGGGGAAAAACATCATTGATCACACATTAGTCACAGTACACCTGCCCACATATATCTCCGGCAGGCACGTGTGTGTGTGTGTGTGTGTGTGTGTGTGTGTGTGTGTGTGTCTGTTCTGCTGCTTGGCATGGGGGGGGGGGGTTCTCTCTCTCGCGGGTTCTTTCATCGTTCTGCTTTGAGCCTGCCGTGTGCATCGACTGCATGAAGAAAATAAAAAATCCCAAGTCCAAGCCATGGGGGAGGAGCACTTATAACCGCCATGCGGTTCCTCGGTCCCCTCGCGGGGACCCCTGGCAGGAGGAAGTCTCCTCTACCTCACTTCCTACCTCCCCCCCACCCACACCCCGCCTCTGGGAATTCCCCTATAACACAGGCCTGATAAACAAAGCAAAAACTGAGCCAAACACTAACCCACTAGGCCACTACCTACCCCCCTCCCTTCCCCTCCCTGGCTGAACTCGGAGACACGGACAGCATCGCTGTTAGCCTCGCGTAGCCTATTCCACAATCTCTGAATGCTATATAGTCTGGAACTACACCTCCCGAGAGAGGAAGGAAGGAAGCTGCCATTACCGTTTGCGATATAAATATATTTTAGAATATCTTTACATTTTATTTATTATCTGCTAAGCAACAAGCTATATATGCTTAGGTGATTTCTATTTATATATTAGGATACATTTGCGCGACTGTAAAGACGAAACGGAAGTGGGGAGGAGGCTCCACTTCCGCTTTATCGCTTACTCATGATAGAGCTTCCGTTGCTCCAGACTGTATGACGGAAGCATTTTGAAAATTTGCGAGAGGCAACAGTCTGGCCACGCAGTGACGCGAGACAACATCGCTGTTACCGCGACGCGGGAGGTTGGTCGTTTGTTCTCACCGTTGACGAGCTTCTCGCAGCCCCACTTCCGGTTGAGCTCGGCCCTCTGGGCCGCCACCCTGTCGTCCAGGTCGCTGGCGCGGACCTTGCGGTCCCGCTGGCCGGGCAGGGCTTGGCCGGGGGGGAGGCGGGGCTGAGGCCACGACGGCCTCTCCAGCTTGACCTCGGGCCGGTCGGGGGAGGGGGCGCCGGGGACGGCCGGCTTGCTGAGGCGCAGGCCCTTCAGCTCGATGCACACCTTGAGCTTCCTCACCTCCTCGTCCTCCTCGTCGTCCACGCAGGGCTGCTCGCACTCGTCTGGGACAAGAAGGAGGCGCCGGCGTTAATCTTTACGCCCTTTGCACACATTTATAGAAATATATACAGTATATGCCGACCTTTACACATATGATATATATTATATACCATACATGGGCAATTGGCTGCCCGAGGGCCACATGCGTCCACACCATCACTTAATGCGGTCCGCAGGTTAATATCACAATACTGATATATTATTGATTTCAGCTGTTACAATTCCAAACATGCAACGATGACCCGCTTTAATGACTATATATTCTATATTAGTAGCTGAATAACTAGTATAAAAAATGTTATTGTCTTTGTTATGTCCAATGTATAGTTAACAATAGATTCCAATTAAAAAATAGCAAAAGAAATATTCAGGATTTCAATTCAAATATAGCAAAAATAATTGTGCTACGACAGTAATATGAATACGGCCCTCTGGGATGGGTGTGGAACTATGGTGGCCCTCGCGAACATCAAAGTCCCCCCCCCCCCTCCCCTGATATATATATACTGTATATTGTACAGCTGCCTATGCTCACGGACAGCCCCAGCAACATATTATAAACTACACACACGGAACGCAACGCCCAGAACAAAGGGCATTAGCCGTTACAGACCACAAAACCTCCTCTGAGCCTCACAGCTCACACACACACGCGCCAGGCAGGCAGGCAGGCAACCGAATTTGAAACAGAAGGAAAGCACAAGGTGACGGAGAGGAAAGATATTAAAGAACTGCATACAGAGAGAGAGAGAGAGAGAGACCGAGAAAGAGAGAGAGCAAACTAGAGGGAGCGACTCCCCCTCAAAATTCATGTGGGGGGGAAGGGGGGTGTGGATATTCCACTCGTCTGCCAGCGCTGCTGGAAGAGCGAGAGAGCGATACCTCATGCCAAAAAAAAGAAGAGGAAAAAAAAAAAGAGAAAAAAAAAAGGAGGAAAGCAACCCAAACAGACGAGGGAAGAAAGAGAAGAGATGAAAAGAGAAGAAGAAAAGAGCAGCTTTGAAGAGGGCGGGTAAGCACAGCGGAGGAACGACAGCGCTGAATAGGAGGGAGAATAGCTGCCCCCCCTCCCCCCCCTCATCCACCCCCCCAAACTCTCTCTCTCTCTCCCCCTCGCGCTCCGCTCAAAGACAGGATTAAAAGACTTCTCCGCTCTGAGCTGGCTGCCACTGCCACACAGAGACACACACAGAAAGAGAAAGACGGGGGACAAAGCGTTTGTGGCGGCGTGTTTTTTAACCCGTTTAGACCCCGAGGCCGCCGCGTCTGCGTCATAGCGTATAGCTTTTAACCACGTTAAAAGTTATTTTAAACTTTAGCCGTTGAAAAATAGCAGAGCTACGAGCTTGTAGATCTGTTATTTTTTTGAAAAGTCGTGAAAATGTGTCGCAAATCTTTGAATATATATTCTTTCAGAGCGAACGTTTTTAACTCAAATATTTACTTCTGGCGGGGGTCCCTGGAACAACAATATTTTCCGATGGGGGTCGGCGGCCAAATACAGATAATTCTGGGGGTCCTTGACATGAAATAGTTTGAGCACCACTGACATAGAAAAATGTCAGGAGTTAGAAGACATTTGTAGAATCCGTTCTCAGGTCTCAATGGGTTAAGGTGGGATTGATTGGGAAGAGAAGTGATGAGGGGCAGTTCACCACAACCTGGCATATGAATATGAAGATACGAAGGCGTGGAGAGAGGGCAGAGAGGGCAGAAATTGAGGGCGAGTCAGTAGACGACAACGTTTCTCACCGGCAGCACAGAGCTTGGCTCTTTTCTCTGGGTGGGACGCCTTCATCTCCCGCTCCCATCCGTCTTCCTCCTCCTCCTCCTCCTCTGACTTGTGGCAGAGAGGGCGTTTCCTGGTGGGCCCGGCGATGTCCTGGAGGTGCCCGTTGGCCGGTGCCAATGTGGGGGGCGAACAATAACCTCCTTCAGAGTCTCTCGCTGCCTTCCTGGCTCCCTCGTACAGCGGCCCTCCTTGGCTACCACTCCTGGCCCCTTCTCGGGCCCCCTGGCCGGGGGACGGGGGCTCCCGCGGGCCCCCGCACCTCTGGAGGACTGGAACCCTGTTGTTGCCGTAGGCTGGCCGGACACCTGAGTGCGCAGGGTGGGGGGGGGTGGTTGGAAATAGGGGCAACGGGGAAGGAATATCCGGGGGAGGGAGAACGGGGAAAGGCAAAACAAGACGGCAAGAGATGAAAGGGAAAAAGGGGACAGACGAGGGAGGGAAAACATGAAGGGATAGACACAGGCGGACGGACCGACCACCAGGCATGATGGGAGGAAAAGCCGAGAAACAAGGGGTGGGGTGGGTGGGGCACAGGGGGAGGAAGGGGGGAGGGGGGCAGGAGGGAGAATGCCAGTTAAACACCAGCCAGCTTTTATTCTCCTTTAAAGACAGGCAGTAAAACTTTGATGGGGTAAAGACTTTTTAATCTGATGCGAGGCGAGCCAGCGGTTCTCGACTGGTTCGAGGCGGCCGCTCGCTCGCGCTTCCATTCAGGACAGAGGAGAGAAAACATCCTGCGCTCTCTCTCTCTCTGCGTGTGCGCACGTCACCACCCTCCCCCCCCCACCTCTGTCATCCCCCACGGCATGACCGCGCCGCCACGCCCTTCCCACACAGAGCGTGACTCTAGCCCCTTAACCCTCCCCCCACCCACCCACCCACCCACACACCACTCCCCCCCCTTGCGCTCGCTCTCCCTCTTCTCTCGCTCTCTCTCTCTCTCTCTCTCTTTCCCTCCCTCTCGCTCTCTCTTTCCCTCTCCGTGCCATAATTAGGCTCACACGTCAGCCCCGGCCTCGCTCCAACACACAGCTGGGCTCCCAGCCAACGTAAGTAACCCCCCCCCCCCCCCCTCCCCCTCCTCTCTTTCCGTTGCGCTCTCCCATCCGCTTTCACCCGCTAACTCTCCCCCGCATTCACTCTAACTCGCTGTTGCTGCCCCTCCTCCTCCTGCTGCTGCTGCTGCTGCCCCCCATCCCCCCTCCCCCCACCCCCCTTCTCTCGCTCGTGCAATCTCTCCCTCCCTCCCTCCCTCGATCGTCGCTCCGCGCAGATAAGCACAAAAGGCTTCTTGAAAATAAAACTCCCTCGTGCTCTCTCTCTCTCTCTCCCTCTCTCTCCGGCGCTTCTCGCTTGTGTAAGCGTGTGTGTTGTGTGTGCGTGCGTGCGTGCACACACACACACACACACACACACGCATGGTTGTGCGCTGAACAGGGAGGGAGAGAGGGGAGCAGATATCGTCTTTTCAGAGTGACCTAGTCTTGCCTCAGCGTTTGGCGCATGTGCGTGCGAGTGTGCATGCGCGACCGTGTGCTTTTCGCGCGTGTGCGCGTTATGTGAAAAGAGCCGATTTTCCGTGCGTGTCCCTTTCAGAGCGTTCCGCTCTCGGAAATAGCGTGTGTAGGTGTGCGTGTGTGACTGTGTGTGTGTGTGTGTGTGTGTGTGTGTGGTGCTGGGTTACTCACCCTCCCTCTCTCCCTGCCTGGTGGTGTGTTGGCAGTGTTCCAGCTCTCGCTCTCTGCGCTGGCCGCCGGCCAAGTCCCGTCCTGCTGCCACAGCCAAGGCAGACACGCACACGCCGCCGCCGCCTCCTCCCTCCTTCTCCTTTAGCTCCAGCTCCGAGAACCGCATCATTGCCCGCTATGCGCACGCACACACACGCACACGAGACACACACACACACACACACACACACACACACACACACACACACACACACACGCATGCAGACAAGACAACGCGCGCGCACGAACACACATTTACGTATGCAGACACACAGGACACAAAAGACAGACACACACGCGCGCACACACATACAGAGAGAAACCCATGAAAACCACTCACTGTCTGCCCCACACCACACATACACCTCTCTCTAAGCCTCAATCTGGTCTCAACAGCTACCGAAGCAAACATTGCATCAGAAAAATCACGTTGTCTGACAAAAAAAAAAAAAAACTACCAAAAAACAAACAAAATAATATGTCAACGAGTAAAATGTAATAAAAAAAAAATCAATAAAAACACACAAGGACAGAGAGACAGATAAATCACAAGCATGGCATCCAGACATGGGTTATAAGACTAAAGGCAGCCACTGTGAGTCCATGCGCTCTGGGGCCCTAAGTCCTGGCATCTCCCTTCCTGAAACATGAACACAGCTAGGAAACACATATGACTAAGCCCTGAGGCACAGAGAGAGAGAGAGAGAGAGAGAGAGAGAGAGGGGGAGAGAAAGAGAGAACAACAACAGAGATAGAGAAGGGAAAGATAGGCAGAGAGAGAAAATAACTGTGAAAAATAAGAGATTGAGAGTGCAGAGAAATAAAGAGGAGAGAAAGCCTGTCTGAGGGGTAGATGTGATAAGAAATGTAAAGAACTGACCTCCCAGTTAGCAGCAGGTTGACTTATATTACTCTCCTCTTGTGATATGACTTCCATCTAAGCAATTAGAATGGGGGGGCTCAATAATCTGTCCATCATTTCATTTTTTTTTTTTAATTATTATTTTTTTTTTGCATGTCTTTCTCCACATGTATTTTTTTTTTTTTTATACATTCAACAACAGGCAGCCACAATCCCACAAAGCAACACAGTCAAATAAAATGAGTCAACAGGTTCAATCATGAATACAGCATCAAAACTATCAAATCATTCACATTCTGAACTGGAGTCATGCAAAAGATTTCATAATAATTTAGCTTTTTCCGCCAGGAGGAACGATTAGTGATTTTGCGTGGTTCCCTCTTTCGACCAGATCTCCAGATTCATCACGTATAGATATCCAGAAAATAAATTATTTGATAGCTTTGTGTGTGTGTTGCAGCTCTGCATCAGCAAGCATGACACAGACAAACCACCGGTTTTTCAGGGGGTGCATTCGCGACGACATGTGCATATAAACGCGGAGACATGTGCAACCTATTAACATATCTGCCTCATGTCGCTAAACATCCAATATGCCGCATTCGTGTTTCTGTGCTTAACGTTAGGCAAGAAGGGGCCAGAGACACCAGTCTAACATAAATAGCTTAACTGTGCGTATATGAGTGGGAAGGGGCTGAAAGGTCGATGGCACACCGCAGGCGGCATTGCTGGTAATTGTGTGTCTGTGTGCGTGTGCATTCATGAGTGTCGTGCGATGTGAGTGACGAGCCGGGGCCTTTTAGCCAAGGGGGAGAGAGAGTTATGACCTTGGACAGCAACCAGGCCCAGTAGGACGGGGGGCTCTAGGGGAGGGGGGGGGATAGCACGGCATGGAGTGGAGTGCTAAGAGGGGCCCCCAAAGAGGGGGCTGCCGGTGGATTTGAAGCACATTGTGGGCCCCCTTTCAGCTCACCTTTGGGTTAAGCGTAGCCAGAGGCACTGTGTGAACCATGAGGCATCC
Source organism: Electrona antarctica (assembly GCF_951216825.1). Lineage (NCBI taxonomy): Eukaryota > Metazoa > Chordata > Actinopteri > Myctophiformes > Myctophidae > Electrona > Electrona antarctica. Next base: position 51,658 of record NW_027637333.1, on the reverse strand, counting down.
ACAGTCACGCTCTCAAAACTATATAGTGGCTCCATAGCACAGTCAGCAGTAACGCATGCTGTTAGCGCCAACCAATTGCACATGGACGCACACAGGGTGTGCACCTCTGAATGAGGGAACAACCTTTACACCGACTGTTCCCTAATCAACATACAGGGATGGCAGTCTAGGTTAACCTTTGAACTGCCCTTCGACTAGCTTATTGCTTGGCAGTTGGCCTGGCTTCAAACTACCCTTGCACAAGTTCACTGAGGAAATGACCGTAGCAGTGGTGGTGTGTGCAAGTAAATGTTGGCCTATCACTCTGAAATCTACTGCTTTGTCCGATTATTGTGCCACGGATGCGAGCTGGGACACTTTGCCTCAATTGTGTATGAGGCAAACTAAAATGTGTGTTCCAAATGTGTACCATGGTGCCTCTACTCAGTGACCACAAAAACACCTCTCCCATCCCTCCCACCCCTAATCCCACTTTAGACAGTGCTGCGGGGCTCACCTGCAGTGCTCTCTGCTCGCGGCTCAGTTTGCTGGAGTCGGCATACAGCTCCGTGGTGACACATTTGAAGCGGTCGCCCACGTAGCCCGAGGAGTTAGCAATCCTCTTAGCCAGGCTGGATCTCCGGGAGCTTTTACAGGATCCGTGACACCCCTCCTCCCCGTCGTCCTCATCCACCTCTCCGTGAGACTCCTCTGGATCCACGATGCTGTCCTCCCGCTCGGCATCCCTCTCGAGCAGCCTTTCCCGCTCCACGTCCCTCCCAGTGTCCGTGCGGTACAAGGCGGGGAGGGGCGGGGCGCGTCTCCCCCTGTCCCCTCGGTCCTTTCCGTAGAAGCCGGAGGTGCGGGCGCAGCGCAAGGTGCTCGGGTCCTGGTCCTCGGGGTCGGAGCTGAGGCTGTGCTCCTCGGCGCTGTCCTCCGCTCGGAGAGCCAGTGCCGGGGAGGCGGGAGGAGGACTGGACGTCACGCTAGGATAGCCCGTGTCCTGGGAAACCCTCGGCCTCCCGAAGGGAGCCTCCGACTGCCGCTCAGCATGGTTGTGCTTCAGGGAGGGGCTGTGGTGGTCATGATGGACGGTGTGAGAAGGGTGCTGGTGTTGGTGTTTTGGCTCGGCTTCAGTCTTTGTCTGACTTTGGTTGCCATGACAACATTCATTTTGGTTGACCTTAACGGCGGGGACAGGATGAGGCTGCTTGTTGACAGCCGGCGTAGACTCCATGTCCGTGTCCGAGTGAACAAGGTCGATGCAGACAATCTTGTCTCTGGAGGACAAAGATGAAGAGAGGGTCTTAGTGTGACCGCCACTGCCGTGCTGCTCCCCCGCGTCCCTCTCTGGCTTCACTTGGCTCCCCTCCCCCAGCACGCCGCTGCGGTCTCGGTGACCTCCACATTCTTCGGCGGGGCCCCTGGGCTTCTCCTGCTGCCCTCGGGGTTTAAGGCTCGCGTCGGCCCTCTCCTGGGGCTTGGTGTCCGCGTGAGGCTGCATCAGAGGATGGGCCATCTCCTGGGAGTTGTAGGTGAGGTACTCGCCTCCGGGGCCGGATGGGAGGTTGTGGTAGGGCATGGGGTGTTTAGCCGATAGGTGAGACGGGTAGAGGCTGTCCAGCAGGACCGGATGAGGGTAGACCGGGCCTTTCCCCGCGAGGGGATGGGAATGAAGTGCCATGCCGTCGGGGATGGAGTAGTGGAGGTACCTGTTGGCGTAGGCCAGGCTGTGGTTCAGGTACGCGTCGCTCTGAGGCAGATACAGGTGGCCCGGAGGATGGCCGTTCTCCAGACAGGGCCTCTTGTACGACGGCACGTCCGGAATCGTCTCGCCTCTCTTGGAGGCCTGGGAGGACTTCTCTCTCTCCGACTCTCTGTGATGGCCCGGCGCCACGGGATGCTCCGATTGGCCGGGGCTGTGTTTGGCCCAATCACCGTTGGGCTTGGGGGAAACGGGCCTGGACGTGACCAGAGAGGCGGAGGAGGGCACGGTGTGGTTGGGCTCCCCTATCCTGGGGCAGGAGGAACTGCGCTGCTGGGGAGGGACCCTCTCCAGGCCCTTGTGTTTGATAACGGAGGGAGAAGAGCCTTTGGCTTGGGGAGGGCCCTGGTCCGCGTTGGACCTCGGGGACAGGGGCCGACCGGGGGTGTGCTGCGTGTGAGAGGGAGGGGGGGGGTTGGGCACCACCCAGGAGGAGTGTAAAGTGCTGATCATCTCTGGCCTCTCAGAGGCCTTGGAGGAAGTGCTGCTGACCACAGAGTGAGGGTGCAAGGGGGGAGACATAGACAGTGTCTCCTTTAAGAGCTCTCGGCTGGGAGCCATTCCGTAGCGCGCCCCCGGAGCCAAAGGGTCCATCTTGACGGGGAATCCATTGGGAGGCAGGCCGAACTCCAACATCCTTCCCGACAGGTCAAGGGGCTTCTCGGCTTGCTCTTTGGTAGCAGGGGGCTGATGAGCGGGCCGGTCAAAACTAGTTTTAGAGGGGGACCTGCTCGGCCTTCTCTCGCCCCCTCTGTGATCGGCTGGCCCGTCTCTGGGCCTGGGTTTGTGAGGACTGGGCCGGGCAGGAGAGGGCTGCTCTGCGGCCATGCTGCTCACGGAGAACAGATGAGGCATGGATTGGGAGGAGGAAGAGGAGGAGGAGGATGCCGACGAGGTGGGTATTCTGGGGACCGGCCTCTGTAAGTCCTGGGAGCTGTCGATGAGGGCGGGAGGAGGCGGAGCTTGTGGGTGGCGAGAAGAGGCATGAGGAGAAGAATCAATGGGGAGGCTGCTATTGTTCCCACCAGTGTTACCAGTACTACAATTACTGTTGTTGTTGCCGTTGTTGTTGTTGCCGCCGGGGCCTTTGCCGGACGGGGGTCGGCCCGGTTTGCCAATCCTGCTGGGCGACCGCTCCCGCTCCCTTTCCGCTTGGTGGTGCTGCTGCTGCGCGTGAGAAGGCTGGTGGTGCTGCTGCCCAAAGGGAGGCCCCACGTTTAGTCCCTTGTCTTGGCAATGCACCATGGTGGGGGCCACCGTCACCGCGGGGATCCTCATGGGGGGAGCCACCATGGGAGACGAAATGGGAGAGGGGGGGTAAGGCGTCATGTAGAAGAGCCGCTCGGCAGCGGAGGTGGCCGCGGCGGGGCCCTGGGCCGAGCACAGAGACTGATAGGCCAGGTGCTGTGGCAGATAGGGGTTGGGCTGGCTGAGGAGCGAGGCCTTGTACATGCTCAGAGCTGCATACTTCGACGAGTCCATGAAGGGATACATGCTTGCTTCAGGGTAGGGGCTTAGCCAGGGCAGGCGGAGGTAGCCGCCGCCAGCACCTGCCAGGCCCATCTCCGACGGCTTCTCCCCAGGCCCCATTCCTCTGCGATCCAAGCCGAGGGCTTGTGGAGGCCCCGGGGGCCCGTCCTTGTAGAGTCCCATGTATCCGTTGGTGGCCTTGCGACTGTCATGGGGGGACTCCGGCTTGTAGATTAGCTGGCCTTCCCTGCCATAGCCGATAGGGTGGGCCGGTCCCTCGCGGCCCTTCTCGGTCGTCAGCGCTCGGATGCCCGGGTAGACCACCCCGCCGTGGAGGCGAAGGCCCTCGCGCATCAGGGCGCCTCGGTCCAACCCCATGGCTGCCAGAGGCGTTAACCTTGCATCCACCTGAAAATAAAACGGCAAATAAAAACGAATACACGGCAGCACACAAATATATATATATATATATATATATACAGAGAAATACCATTTGAATGTGTGCGTGCAATGCAGATAATCTTAAAGCCATTAACCAAAGCACCCATTGCAAAAAAAACAATTTAGCGAGTGACAGATGCCCGGTAATGCCAGGTGGACGTTGGCATGCAAATAATGAAACGGACCATGTGTGTGTAGTGCCAGATAATGGCAACGTGTGTGTGTGTGTGTGTGTGTCAGCCGAGTGAGTGTGCACGGGGCAGCTAGCAGAGCGGGCGGACTTGCCATGTTTTGTGTGATGTGGTTTCCTTGTCTTAGTTCCAGGTTGGTCTGTGCCTCAGCATCACGAACAGATGTTGCCCTGCGGAGACGAGCAAACAGTTAGCACTCAGTGTCTGGGGTCTACCACATGTGCACATACACGCCACAACAGCTCCGTTGTGATGCCACGGTGGAGGAGGGTTTTTTTTTTTTTTTTTTAATAACTTTTGTTTTAACCCATTTTGGGCGGGAACCCCTTTGTGTTTTAAACATTATGTTATAATTTAGCATTATGTTTAAAATGGCAGATCTACAAGCTCATAGCGCGCCACCGAGTGGCGCGCTACGAGCTTGTAGGTCTGCTATTTTAGAAAAATCGTGAAAATGTGGCACAAATCTTTGAATATATATTCTTTCAGAGCAAACGTTTTAACTCAAATCTTTGCTTCTGGGGGAGTCCCTGGAACAACATATTTTCCGATGGGGGTCGGCGGCCAAATACATTGGGGGTCCTTGACATGAAACTGTTTGAGCACCACTGACATAGAAACATGGGTTTTTCAGAAAACTGTCAGCATTTAGAAGGCATTTGTAGAATCATCCTCAGGTCTAAATGGGTTAAAGTTGTTTTTAAGTCTCATAGTGGTGAACTTTAAAAAACAAACAAAAAAAACAATATACAGTATGTTAACTTTTCAGCTGTATAAAGTGAATAAATAATATATCGACATGCGTATGTTTCCATTGTAGCGATTGCGTGTGATGCTACAGCCAATGTGACGCTTTCACCAAGAGCAGCTGTCCGCATTTACAGATGACAGAGCCACCGCAGCCTTTCAGCGCAGCAAGAGAGAAGCGAGAGAGGAGGGGGTGGTGGGGGTATGGTGGAGTAAAGCACAGCACGAAGGGGAGACAATTGCTCTGCCAGCTATATCTATCATTGTACTTCCTCTTGCACCGTCTCCCTCTCTTGCAGACACGGCGTGCACGCACAAAACGCACTCATGACCCCAATGGAATATAGTCGCAAGAAATGAAAGCAGTGTGTGGCCCCTTGCGCTGGCCCCCTCCCTCCTCCTCCTCCCACCCGTCAACACCCCTCACACGGCCCCCCCACTCCTCCCTCTCCTCCTCCTCCCCCCACCCCGGCCCCCTCCTCTCTCCACCACCCTCTAGCGGCCCCTCTCCCGCCCACCCAGTGGGCTAGACGAGCATTGTGGGGCCGCCATCTATTCAGTCACGTTCTCCACACACTGGTTTCTCTGTGCCCTCCTTGACCTGCGCTCTCCCTTCCCTCAGCCTACGGAGCGAGCCAAGATTATACATCAGAGACCGCTACGGTGGGAGACCATTTACCGCCCGCCAACACGGGGCCACAGATCAACAAACACTCACACCAACACACATACATACACACACACACACACACAGGGAAAAACAGACAGGCACTGAGGCACACACTTTGAATTGAATATTCAAGGGACAAATAGTAAACGCACCAAAATGGAAAATTAACAAAAACGGTGATTCAGCATAGCAGGCCAAATACTGCCACAATATTGCCCAGATAACAAAACAAATAACTACGATGAAACCCAGTGACCGCATGAATATTTAGCATATTATTTGTGTCGAGTCAAAAAATATAACTATTGTGTAACGGACTGCAATGTAAAAAATACTAATCTCTAAGGCTGGCTTTTAGAAATCACACAAGCTTTAATGAAATGCAACCAATAGACCAGCGATAAGTATTTGACAATACACTGTCATTTTGTTTTACTGATTCAGAGCATTAAACACATAGGCTATCATTATGAAATAAAAAATGTTCAAAATACTCTTCCCCCCCCCCCCCCCCCCCATCAGAAAGATTAGAGAATCTACTCCATCATGCATTCAATTCAATTGGGCTTGATTGGCATGAGAAAGCATATGTTTACATTTGCCAAACAAGCAAACAGGAAATAAAGAAAACCTAAGTAAATAAAGATTAGTAAATGTACTGCATGTACTACAATAAAATAAAACTATAAAAAAGGGAAATAAAGAGATGTGTAAATAGAGAAAACAAAGAAAAGCTAGCTTCACAAAAACAAAAAATGATAATTGTGCTGCTGTTTGGAGCAGTTATATACATGTATGTTGTTAAGCATAACTAGTTGGTATGAAGCATGTGAAGCAAATGCCAACCATTTTCAAGTGCATCTAAAAAGTACAATGCAAAAAGCTGCGACACTCATGTGTGTAAACAAACATGTAGGGTGGCATTTCTGGGTAGAATGTCTATGAATATTTACACAATATAAAATACAGTGTCCACAACATTAGCTACCGTATGCCTAGTTTGTCAACCTGTGGAAATTTAGAACAAAGGTAGGGTAGGCTAAGTGATATTGTTTCGATTAAACAATGTTTAATGGAAACAATTTAAAGGACGCATATTCTGATAGTAATCATTGCTAACGAGGGTCTCCCCATCCCTTTAATTATCAGGAAGTACATTTTCAGGTAGGTGACTTTATAGTGTTCCAGTTCCAATTGTGTCTGCTAATTTATTTGTGTCATCACTTTTAATCTGTATCCTGGCTGCGTTCTCTATCCTGATCGGATAAAAGGGTATCCCAGCCTGGCTGAAAAAGCATTTTCCGTGTAACACTCTATAGCAAGTACTACAAGGCACAAGCAGGCTAGCATTTAACTTACCCTACCTTTAAGTAAAACGTTACCGAATTTGATGTTTCCAATCCATGAAGCAATTGCCGATTACAAGTTTACGCTTATTTTTGTATATAGGGTAGGTAGGCCTATATGCCCAGTTGCCTACAGAGAAATTAGACCTACACTTGGGTTAATGTGACAAAACTGTTAATAATAAATCATGAATGTAGTTGTGCGGGTCAAGTGACATTCAATAAAAATGTGCTCAGACCTAGGCTCTAGATATGCCTCCCCCATTAGATTATCCTTGGATGTCAGAGTAGACTACCCATGAAGTGCAGCTGGGGCAAAAACAACATACGCCGGCTCGAAGAGCCGATGCGAGGATTAGGTGGGCGAGTGGGGAGAGAGAACCGGATCCCTAATATAGTAAAAGCTGAAGCCTGGCCATGCTCAACAGTGCTGAGAACAGCAGGAGAAACTCGGCTCCTCGATCATCGCAAAGCAACGCGTCTGTGAGCCTCGCTGCCGCCGCTGGCACGCCGCTTTTATTACCGTGACCTGAAGCCCATTAATCAGCCTCTCGGGCGCTCGACAGAGCTCCTCCCTGCCCCCGGCCTTGTCATCCCCCCCCTTCTCTCATCCCAAGGCCCGGCCTGCCTCAACAACATCCGCATCGAACGGAACTGACTGCATGCGTGTGTGTGTGTGGCGTGTGTGTGTTAGGACAAACAATTATTGTCATTGAGAAATCCGCCAAACGCGCAGTGTTTTCCCCCTCCCCGCACACATTGCTTAAGTAAGCAGTGCAATATTACAGCTTGCGCTGTCCGGATAAACTATTAAGAAAAACGTGTGTGCGTGAAAAATGCAGAAGTTGGCTAGAATTGTGTGGTCCAATGTCGATGTCCGCTTACACACTTATAAAACAAAGCTACCGCCCATTTATCCCGCCCATTGTCCATAGGCTACCATGTGTCTAAGGGAGTTATTACAGCCTATAGGCCCTACGCCCCCAAGTTGAAGACATCTGGGAAGATAAATTAAATTCACTTTGACACTATCACAGCCACACAATGTAGCGTCCTATAAACGGTTATCTGCAAGTCGCAGTCCACACTTCCCTCGTGGCCCACCAAAAAGCCTTTCGCTTGTAAGACCGTGGCACCTGTGCACTCGGGAGACACGCAGTTCCGTGAAATTAATAGTCTTCTCGTCCGGCAACGACGACAGGTTAAAACCATGTTTATCCGCTGAGGTTTATAATAGATAGGCGCGTTGCCTGAGTCATCTAGCGTCAAGCTATAGGCTTGTCAGGTTTTGCGCAGTTCAACTCGGCACCTTAAGCTTGCACTGGCCCAACCTCTAATTGAGAGCTTGTTAAAATTGCGCCGACAACCATTTGCACACAATAGGCACGCACCTCGCTGTACACAAACATAATCCTCTGTACTTCATTGGGCACTGGGTGACTGCGCATCACCAACCCAGCCGCTTATTGTTAAATGCCATGTGTGCGTCAGAGAGAGAGAGAGAGAGAGAGAGAGAGAGAGAGAGAGACAGAGAGACAGAGAGAGAGATCTACGGCAGGAAAAGAGGAGAAGGCTGAGTGCGTTGACGCCCATTCCCACTGCTAAGAATAGTTTGCGCAACAAACAACTCCCGACGGCCATCCAATCCATCACAGTGGCCGGCAAACTAAGCGAGCAGGCAGGGGGGAGGGGCGGAGGGGACTGGGCTGCGTTTATAAAACAGACCGCTGGAGCGGAGCTCGATTCGCACCATTAAACTGAAAACCACCGGGTGTTCTTTACCGAGCTGCGTTCGCCTGGTGTCCGGTGGCAATTGTAGGCTATGTTTGGAGGAGGGCGAAAACGGTTAGTTAAAAGAGTTCAAGAGAGAGACTGTTCAGAAAGAGAGAAAAAAAACAAGACAGCGAGCGTTGTCTCCATGCGACCAAGTCGCTTCCTGTGATTATTGCGACTTGAACTTTCGGTGACCCGTCATACGTGGCGGAACAAGCACCGGCGCCGCTGATCATTTCCTCCCGAGCAGCGCTGACCCTCTCCCCCGGCCTCTCTGCTCCCGTCAGACCTTTCCTTTGCGTGCAGCGCACAGTTTCCGTGTGTGTGCCATGTGTGTGTGAGACACACAGGCATAGATCTACTTTGAGGGAGGAGGAGGATGAGGAGGGGAAAAAAAGAAAAACAGGGCACAAATACACCGTGATGGTGTTATCTGTTGCATTCGGTGTGTTGTGGCAGTAAAAGGGACGGGTGGGGATATGAGACTAGGACGCCGGGCCAGGCTGTGCCGTGCTATAACCGAGTAGGAGTGTAGGCGCCCTCTTGCTCTTTGTCCCTGGCGTTCTGCCAAGCACTCGCTCTCTCTCGCTCTCCCCCTCTCTCGCTCTCTCTCTCTCTCTGAAGCGCAGAGCTCCGATCGACTTAAAAAAAAAATGCGGTGTGACGCAGGATAATCTCCGCAGCGACGGGGGTGGGGTGGGGATAAACACGGATTAAATGCACACACCACAGCGACGCTGTGTGTGTGTGTGTGTGTGTGTGTGTGTGTGTGTGTGTGTGTGTGAGTACAGTGTGTGTGTGTGTGTGTGTGTGTGCATGTGTGTCGAAAGGAATGCAGCGCATACCGCTGGTGAACAAAACATAAATCAGCGGTAGCAAATCTCAGTAAAGGCACGTCTCTTTTTAGCACCCTCCTCACTAAATTGGCTGCTGAGATCAAACCCGCACTAACCAACATATTCTCACCCCAACCCCAAGCACAGGCCTCCCCGGCCCCGCTCCCTCCCTCCTTTGTGTGCCTCGCACCACCAGAGGAAAGGCACGGAGGTTGGTTGGTGGCTGACTGGCTGGCTATATGCAGAAGTGAGGGGGAAGCTAGAAGGAGCCAACGTTGGATCTTCAGCTGTCACATTATTAGCAGGCCGAGTTGTAAACAAGGCCTCCCGTCCTCCCGAGCCGCTGCACAGCCGCACGCAAGTCGGTGCACGGGACAATCCCCTCGGCAGCATGGCAGGCAACAACGGCGACATTGTCTGGCCCCGTGCTGTCACTGGAGAACGGGCGACCGCTGCTGAACTGGCCCTATTCATGCCGCGCCAAATGAGGACTAAATGGCCCTTTATGTCTCCAAAGGGGTCGATTGTAATAGGGATGCGCATGCAAGTCGCCTCGCGTTCAATCGGGGTCTCTTGACTTTTCTTTGAAATGCACAGACGCTTTTGTTTATTGAATATTTCTGATTAAAAACTGCAAATAAGCCAAAGACGATCACCTCCCATATAACAGGAGCTTACATGAGGGATCATGGCTCGTGGTTTTTGGATTAGCTTCTTCATTCATTAATTAAAACAATTAGCCTTAGCAATTTAGCCAGGTTCCAAATTAGGCTATATGCATGCAAAGTCCCAATAACTCATTTCGTGAATACAGGAGGGTGCGGTGGTAATATACTCCTATTGCCATCAACCCCGCTGCGCTGCTGCAGAGTGTCTGTGGGATTTCGTCAGATAGATGCCCGAGGCTTTAACATCTAAAAACAAACGAGGACGCTTGATCAAGACGGGGCCTGCAGAGACGAGAAGGAGCGAGGTGATGATGTGTCATCATTATTTTACCACCAAATCCATCTTCCAGTCTAGGCAAGGCAAGGTCAGTGTGGCCGAACAATGCAAATTAATTAAAATATGGGCCTAATATCAATACAAAATATAATTTGACTGCAAAATACTAAGAGCTTTTGTTTAAAAAAAACAAAACAAAAAAACAACAGATAGCCCATACCTCAAACTATATTAGTTTCTTTCGCCCTATTTTTCTATGAAGCTATTAGAGTATAGGCTAAATGTCGACGTTTATTTTATCATCATAAAATAGCATGTGAATTTATTTGCGCACAGTCCGTTCTGTGACAGGTTTTCCTCTTTGGCGCTGTGGGTGCTATTCACTGGCGGGGGCAGTGACACGTCCCTCTGCGGGGAAGTGATCCGTGCGCTCCAAACCTCAGCGGAACAAAAAGCTTTGTGGAGCGGAGGAGGAAGAAAAAAAAGGCTCTCCCGTTTCAGCGCCAGGTCCCGGGAGGCCTGGACGGAGCACAGCTTCAATCAAACCGTGACGTCTCCTCCGGGAGCCATGCAGCGCTGTGGAAACCCGATCTCTCCCCGGCTCTTTGCCATGCATTTCGCTTTTGTTCACATGCACCTCGCATGAGCAACCATGAGCGCAGAGAGCCAGTGAAGATTGGGGTCTTTACCCACCACATGAAAAAAAAACAAGCGCAACGACAATAATGCATTTTCCTCCATGGGATAGATAGGCTACAATGATCGCCACGCAACATGTCTTCTGACTAATTAACTAATTAACGGGCTGTGGCTTTAACGTCTCGTGTCAAAACAAGACAGATATATGCAAGTGTTTGCCCTCGCGATCGAAATGGATTTTATCGACGTATTTACGCGCACGATTGTCCTTGCCAGTTCATTGATTCAATGGGTTACAAAGCGACCAAACATTGGTTAACACCTTAATTGCCCGGGGTTATTTAATCCATTAAATTATAGCAAGCAGTCGATTCATAGCAACAGAGCACTTTTACCGACGGACCGGATGTTGTTCCGGATGTGGCTGGAGCAGCTAGATGTAGCCAGACCACTCTAAAGGCGATCGACAACAACGGGAGGTAAGAATAAATCTATCGCGACTAGCGACTGGACAGAGGAGGGCCGTCTAACACAGGATCTTTTTTTATAATTAGACGGGATGATTTAGATTGCGAGTTAACGTTTTAAGATTTTCGTTGTTGTCGGCTAAACAGGGGGGGAAAATTTTCGATGACGTCTCACTGTTGCGCAACATAGAGGATTGCACAACAGGCACTCCCAGGCTGTAGAGCGATGCGATCGGTTTTCATATGAATAAACTTCATCTTTTGGACAAAACTTAAGTAGGTGTTAATTAATAGAGCGCCGAAGTCCTGACGTAGTCCTCGCTCATCCCCTGGTTCATGGAAGTAATTTCTCTATGGAGAATAACATGGGCTCATCCTAAAATCATCTCATATAATCATTGTGGTCCAAAAAATAAACAAGCCGGCTCTGCGTTATTGTCAGAGAGGTGTCTCCGTATTGTTTGCGACAGTCAGCCACTCATATATGATAGTCCGTTTCTAGCGAAAATGTAACTAATTCAGTAGCAGTAACAATAGCGTTTTCTCTCAGTCAGTTGATTCTTCATATCCATATGAGTGAAACGGCACAGTTCTTACTGTATATGAGGCGATCTAAAATCCCCCTATGGGGATTACAATGCAAATAATAAACTGACCCTGTGGATTTGCTCCCTCTACCGATATTGACGTCAAACTTCGCCTACACACTAGTTTAATGTATAGAGCACTATAGGTTTAAACTAGTGTGTAGGCGATGGGATTGTCCTATAAACGCATGCAGCCGATACCATCTCCCCAGCCGCCCCACACACACAGGCCTACTGTCACAAATACAACATCCATTGCGCAGCATGACAACACCCAGCGCCTCAGAGTTACTGGCCTTTAAGGGACGGCACCCCACGCTCCAAAATGCAGCCCAACCAGGAATGAATAGAAAGGAAAAGGCTGCGGACGTGGTTGACACTTTTAAGATAAATAAGCCTATTTATCTTAAAAGTGTCAACCACGTCCACAGCCTTTTCATTTCTATTTTGACCTCTTGCAGACACCTGGAAAACAGATCAGCCTCACGCTGACCTCATAGCACAAAATGGAAAATGATGCGCCAAACAGTCCAACGGGATGCACTATAAATAAACTCGGCACACACAAAATGTAAAGCATCTGTTTTAGGGTTCCAAGTTCTAACAATATATAAACTTTCAGGGTGCTTTATCTGTGTCCAGTTGACATTGCTTGTAGTTTTGAGAATCGTGCAATGCTTCGTGTCCTGTCCTTTCAAAGTTTGTTAGAGCCAAGCTCCAGGGAAGCAGGCTGAAATAGTGGAGCGCATTGGCGGCATAATACCCAAATCAATTATTTAAATGGCTGGCTGTATAATGGATGACCTCCGCATTTACAACAGGGATTGTCCAGCGTTTCACTTATAGCCAAATAACTCAACGGTGGGATATTATAAAAAGGTATATTGTAAGGCAAACCCCCCCCAGAGAAGACCCAAGCCCATTAGTGCCAACGGGCCAATCCAAACCCCAGGTTACCCCAGGCAAAAGCCTGGAGCCAGATAAGAGCATGCTGTGTAGCCCATCACAAGTGGTATCGTCCCCCCCCCCCCCCCCCCCCCCCCACAAGTGGTATCGTCCCCTCCCCCCACACACACACACACACATTGGTCCCCCGCTGTGTGTTTCTTGTGATCACGAGGCCTTGCTTCCTCGATCCTGTTCAAGCAGGATGTTGGGAGATATACCATGGGCCTATATAGTGCCTAAGTGCACCCGTGGTCGTTTCCACTTCCCGGCCATGTCCCCTCGCTAAGCTCGTCAATGGGCTGGAACCAGCCAATATGAGAGACATCGATCGTCGTAAGAGAGCGTCCTCTAATTAGTGCTCCGGTGGCTGTAGGACAAGTAGGAGGCACTATGGTAGCACAGGGGTGGCTTCTTCTGTATGTGGGCGGTAGATGTTCCGACTATACCAGGCAAAGATTAGCAATGCATGGACAATATAGAGGCAGGCGTGAGACGTTACTACCGACGGTGGCACCCAAAATGCAGCTGTATAGCGTATATGTACCGTAGTATATACGGTCACATACAATCATACATAGAGAACACCTGCAGGGCTGGCAGGGCAGAGTCTGTTTTCCGTCAACTAGACGGGAGACCGCTGGGGAGGAGTCCCGTCTGAAGACCTCCTCCCTGCCGACACTTTACCTCTGGGACCAAGAAGACTCATCAACGTCGGCTCTGTCCAAACACCCACCCCCACCCCACTAATACATGCACACACAGAAACACACACACTACACGCACACACACGCGCGCGCATCACGGGGATGCCCTCCAACGTAGTTGAACCGTGTGTAAACGGAGCAGCCAGTTTGCTGCTCTTGGCAGGGCGAGGCTGGATTCCGTAACCTTGTTTAGCGCAGAAGCCCGCGCGTACACACACGCAGCCCCAAATACACACACACACACGCACACACACACACACGCACAACACAAATACACGCACGCAACAACACAATAGGAGGAGTGCGAATAAAAAGCATGAATATTCAAAGAAGCGGAAAATATAATGGCACTTTCTCTGGTCCGCTAATCTAGCGGACGGGACGTCCTTCTCTTCTCACCTCCCCGGGTAGTAGAAGAAGTGCCCACCACCACCACCACCGGGGCCGTCCAGCTGACAGGACGGCCGTATAGAGGCCAAGCTCAGGGCCGGATCATTAAAAGCCGTGTTATTTATCAACCACATGCCACTGCCCCGCCGAAACGCACAAAGACCACCCTATGCGCTATTCTTAGAAGTGGTCGTTTCTCTCCCTCCTCTCTCTCTCGCTCCCTTCTCTCTCCGCCGCACGATATGGCGTTGAGGGTCCATTCTAACAACACATCGCGCACGCACACACACACTGTGACACACACTCACTGTGAGACACACACACACACACCGTGTTTTATGAGAGATAGCACGCCGTTTCTAAAGCATAGATCCGTCTGGGGGGGAGAGAATTTAACTTGTGTGTGGTGTTTCCAACAATATAATGGTGTTATGATGAGTGCATTAATTCCGTTCGAGGGATTCTTTTTTTTATTTGCATAGACCACCAGCAAAAACAAACAAGTAAACAACACATACACACACACATCGCACACGCATATTTTTATGTCTCACCTGGTTAATTTGTGCTATTTCCAGACGTCGTCTGTGAGCCCAACTCACGCCTTTTTCCTGTTTTGCCAAGTTAACTGCGAGAGCAAACGATCCGTGCGTGTATAGCCTACGTAGACTACAGTCTGGTTACGGGTCCGTCTGGCGAAACGGACGATTCCGACCAAATACCAAAAAGTGTCTTAACAGCGTATTATCCACTTTGTCCAGAAACGGAACGAGTACATATTATACAGAACCCACACGTCTTCATCTATTGTCTGCAGGCAACTCTCACCATATTTTTCTAGCAGACTTTCCCCCCTGAAATGTCACTTTAAGGTTTCCATGAAAGACGGAGCAGAAGACCTTGCGCGGAAAGAAGAAAAAGCCTCGCAATTCAAAGGAAATCCCCCCCAAAATCCGTCAAAACACCGCGTCCCATAGCGTTGAATCTGATCAACAGCGACCGAACCCTAGGATACAGGTGGCGGAGGGTCCGCGGACTAAAAAAAAAGAAAAAAATTATTCAGCTCGCCCGTACCTCACAGCAGCGCAGCGCCATGTTGGGTTTCATCGGAGCACGCCGTTTCAAGAAGCCTCCGCTTCCACACACACACACATACACACACACACACACTCCTCGTCGATCGGGTCCGCCGCGTCCCGTTAAAAAAATGGCAATCTTCCACCCAAGAGGAGTCGTGGACGGTAATCCGAATAGCTTTTTGGTTTCGTAGTTGTTTTCCCCAGTGTGAAATAAAAAGGGAAAAACAAAAAAAACCACCACCCCGATCGGAGCTCCGGTTCGTGCGGAGGAGCGGAGCTCACGGGAGTGCCGCACAGAATGGATGAACGCCGCGAGCCGAGCGACTCGCTCTCTACTCCCACTCGCGCAGACTCTACCCAGAAGGCCAGTCGGGAGACCGCAATTACCATAAGCCTCCAGCGCACGGCACGAACACCACACACACACACACACTACTACACACACACGCATGCACACACACGCATGCACGCGCGCGCGAGCTGCCTCGGCGTAAACTCCAAAACCGGAATAGGTTATGGCAGAGAGAGAGACAGCAGCAAAGCAAGGCAAGGGGCGCAGAATAAAAAAAGACAGAAAGAACGGGTGCGCTTGTAAAGAGAGGGAATGCATGACTATAATACTATACTACACAGTGGAATCCTCGGTGTTATTTAACTCAGAGAGAGTACAAATGTAACCAAATTGAGTATACACTCTCAGAGTTACAAATTGATCATTTATTTTAAATTGACTGTTTGGGGATGGGGCTGAATGCTGATCTGAAACACCTAATATGTGCTCATATAGCCTATAGGGTATTCAAGTTCTAAAGGAAACTGCTAAGTGTGTATAGCCTAAACCAGCCCGGCAGTGGAAAAAATAAATAATGTGTGGAGCCTCTGCACTGGGCGACTAAATCATGGGACCAGACGATGACTCATTTCACAGAATAACGTCAACACATTTCTACCAGCAGATTCTATTAAAGGTAGGGTAAGGGATATAATATTTTGGGTTAAAACAAAACGTTATTTTTTGTTAAAAAGGTTAATCACTATATTCTGATGGAAATCAGTGCTATAGAGTGTTTGTTCAATAACAGCGGTCTCTCCAGCTAAACAGACATTTTCAGGCAGGTGACAAAATTTCAGCCAATCAGGAGAAAGTAGCCATTTACCCGCTTAATTGTTATAGTGTTCCAGCTCCAATTTTGTCTACTCATTTCTTTGTGTCATCACTTACAATTCCACTTGTTTAATGACATGGAGACTAGGATCCTGTTACTAAACTATAGCACTAACACTATAGCAATGAGTACTATCACAATAGTGCTTTTTAACACTTATTTTAACCAAAGAAAATCATATACCCTACCTTTAAGTAGCAAAGTGAACATATATAGGCTACTGGATATATGTTGTTGTCATGTTGAGTGTCATGCGATTTTCTTTATTTTAAAAGTCGTGATCGGCCTGGGCCGTGCAGGCTCAGCGGTCCAGGCACCTTGGCTGGTAATCCAGTCTGGCAGTGTGCCGCGGATTCGACTCCCGACGGCCTTTAATGCATGGGGGGGGGTGACCCCCATCTCCTGTCAGCCTATACTGTCTATCCCTCCACAAAAAAACACAAAAAAATTTGTGATCACATTGATGCTGTGTACCCTCGGTCCCAGCCTTAATGTCCTTTCAAATGGTCAGCTATTAACGCAGACATTGTCGCCTGGATCAATGACAGGTTTGCTCCAGGTCTGCGAAGAGAAAAGCCCGGTCACAACGACACAACCTAAGGCAGAGAGTATATCGGCGGAAGGGTCGGGCCGGAACATCCGTTAGATGTATTTCCCCCGGATACGATATTTTTCGACCTTTGACTTTGACTTTGATACAGCGTAGGTCTTGCCTAGCCTGGGCAGCATTCCTTTTTGGGTTTATGAGTGGGAGCGGATGATATCTTGTACGTCATGTGTTGTAGTTTTGTAGTCATCAGGCTGGAACCCTCAAACCAGAACTTTCTTCCCCTCAAACCGGAAGAATAATACCTTCCCAATAAAAGTGTGATTCTCTCTCTCTCTCTCTCTCTCTCTCTCTCTCTCTCTCTCTCTCTCTCTCTCTCTCTCTCTCTCTCTCTCTCTCTCTCTCTCTCGTAGCCTGCAATGAGAATAGAATTTCCCAGTGGGATAACAAAGGTATACAGACGCTAAATAGTCTCTGAAAAGTACACTCACATTCATATTTTAGAAATCAGCGAAACTACACAGCATCAAGGCTTTTATTGGGAAGGTATTGTTCTTCCGGTTTGAAGAAAATTAAGTTCTGGTTTGAGGGTTCCGGCCTGATGACTACAAATAGTACAAAACAATGACTACAACAACATAACGTAACGGTATCATCTGCTCCCGACCGTTTCACACAGCCTTTAGTAACACAGACCAGGCTTTCCTCCGAGGTGGAAAGCCTGGTGACACAAGGTTATATATAGGTCTTGCCCCAGCGTGGATGCTGTGGCATGACGTGGGGTATATTTAACCAGCAGTGCTTCTCAAAGTGGGGTCCGGGGAACCCCAGGGTTCCTTGAGGGATTCCCAGGGGTATCCAAAATGATTCTATTTAGGAACCAAATGGACCCTTACGGTCTGTAACTCTGCAGAGTTAAGTCATAGCCTGCAGGAAACCAGATGAATATACAAACAGGAAAAACAAATTCCCGGGGATATTGGTCTGGCACTCCTCAGTTTGAATTACATTTCACTCACTCCATAGTTGTGGGTGACCAATCAGAGCCCATTATTCAAAGTGACATTTTTGCTGTGACGTTGGAAACTGCTTGTAACCATCCCTTGGAAATAAATCTTCCACACACCAAAGTTCTAGACTAAATCTAGACATGACAGTGATATTAGTCTGGCGGCTGTGGCCATGCCATGGCTAGAAATGTCCAGCAGACGAATGTCGCGGTCACAATGTAGGAATTGCTTTGGGCAGGCAGAAGGACGTGTCCCATTTATTACACACACACAACACACACACACACCGTCTCCCCTACACCCCCGCCCAATGAATTATGCCCCAAGACAGTCACTACAAGTCTGTGGCCTAATGCCTACCAAACTGACACCTGGCATGGCCAGACTAATATCACTGAGGCCATTATATATATATATATATATATATATATATATATATATATACATACACCAAACTGGGAGTCCTTGAAATTAAAACATTTGAGAAGCAATGCCCTAAAGTATTCACCCTGCCATGTTTCTCACAATAGTAAAAGCCTCAATGTTATTTTACCTCAGTGCAAATACACATACACAGAGTTCAATTAACACTATTTTACAGTAACATACTCGGCCACATGGCACAATATCGTCCAAATAGTGGATTGGCATATATGATTTAAGCTACGGCGGACACTGAGTCACACGTCTGCATCACACTTTTTCCAGCCTAACAGCGAAAGTGGAGTTGAATCACAAAAAGGGAGAGAAAAGGAGACAAACTGAGGAAAGTAGAATATGGTTTGTGTGTGTGTGTGTGTGTGTGTGTGTGTGTGTGTGTGTGTGTGTGTGTGTGTGTGTGTGTGTGTGTGTGTGTCCGAGAGAGAGAGAGAGAGAGAGAGAGAGAGAGAGGAGAGTCTGCTCAAGGCTGGGGCACATCTGCTCGGGCTCCCATGTCAAGTGAAGGAGTAGGCTATGAATACCCAGCCTGAGGTGTGTGTGTGTGTGTGTGTGTGTGTGTGTGTGTGTGCGTGCGTGCGTGCGTGCGTGCGTGCGTGCGTGCGTGCGTGCGTGCGTGCGTGCGTGTAAAAAGTGAGAGCATGGATAGAATGCGAGTGCCTGACAGACAGGCAGGCAGGCCGACAGAGGGAGAGAGACAGAGGGAGAGAGAGAGAGAGAGAGAGAAACAGTAGGAGTAGGAAAGCAGAGTTGGCAGGGGAAGGTCTGGGTGGGTGCTTTTTGCGCAGCTGTTGGAAGTAGGAGTTGCACCAGACGGTTGCGCACACATACACACACACAAACATGAAAGCGTGTTGAAGCTCACAAGATCTCTCTCTTTTTCTCTCTACACACATATTATGTATGCACACACACACACACACACACACACACACACACACACACACACACACACACACACACACACACACAGTCACACACACACACACAAAATCTGTCATGTTTGGTGAGTGATACCGTTGTGCAATGAAGTATAAAAGAGGCTTAAGAGAAGGAGAGTGAGGTGTAGAGACAACCAGGGGAATAGTGCTGCATTACTCTCACTGGAAAGCATCAACCACATAGCTTGCAAATGTAGTGGAGGAATTATTAGAATTACATCATCATTTTTATTTGTTGTCAAGCATAACCTCTTTATCAGAACCACTCTCTCTCACACACACACACACACACACACACACACACACACACACACACACACACACACACACACACACACCTGGGTTTAGCCCGGTACAACCTGTCGGGATGTCAGAGTTGGGGGTTACACATGTTGACTTGGCTGCTGAGAGAGAGAGAGAGAGAGAGAGAGAGAGAGAGAGAGAGAGAGAGAGAGAGAGAGACATGCAGCATACAGACAGACAGACAGGCCCAGATGTGGACAAGAAATTTTCATTTTCCAGAGAATTGTGGAGGTGGCTTTGATAGCCATGGTTCAAAGTCAGAAATGAGTTTGGCCTTGTTAATTCAGCAACATCGTTGTTGGTTGCCTTTGATCTTTCAGCAACATGACTCCCCCAGATGAACAGAGCCAGACTGACTGACTATCAGTATCAACTGCTACTATCACAGACCAACTGGTCCGTAAATCTGGACTCTCATGAGTCAGGATATAATATTGAGCTATAGTTCACAGTTGGCCATCTTTCTGCTAGCTTCCCAATAGAGCGCCGAAGTCCTGCCGTCACTCCCCTGGTTCTGCCTGGTTCCAAGGTTAATTAAATAAGGTTAGGAAGCGAAGACCGTACGGTGGACTCCATGTTGCTCCAAAGGAAAGAAACATGCACATGGGCTATATGCAGCCAACACTTCCGCGTTCAGCTTCCTTGGTCTCAATTGCGCATGTTTCTTTCCTTCCAGGGAGCAACATGGAGTCCACCGTATACGGTCTTCGCTTCTTTTTAATTAACCGTGCCTGGTTCACGGAAGTAATTTCTCTATGGAGAATAACCATAGAGTATAAAGAAGGATAGAGACTGAACCGGCGCGAAGCTCCGCTTGCAGTCCCTCCTCTTACCACTAGGACCCAGTGCTTCAACTCCCAAGGCCTCACTGGGGCCTTGGGAGAATAACATGGGGTCAAATCGTTTCATATAAGCATTGTGTTCCAAAAATAAGCAAGCTGTCTCTGCGAGTCTGCGGTATTGTCAGGGAGGTGTCTCTGTATCATTTGCGACTGTCAGTCACTCATTTATGATAGTCTGTTTCTAGCGAAAATGTAACTAATTCAGTAGCAGTAAGAATAGCGTTTTCTCTCAGTCAGTTGATTCTTCATATCCATATGAGTGAAACGGCCGGGATGACACATGTTTATTTTTCAAACACAGTTCTTATATGAGTCAAACTAAAATCCTGGATTACAATGCGAATAAAAAGTACATGAACCCATGGATTTGCACCCTCTACCGATATTGACGTCAGACTTCGGTGCTCTATGCAGAAGGTCTAGTTTGTAGGGCCAAACTAATGGATGAGAAAATGCACCACAATGAAATCTAAATATTTTTTTTTAAAGAAAAGGTGCATCTCTCTTGACTTGAGCTGATGTCATGGGCTAGATCAAAGGTCAAATTAATAAATGATTTTGCCTGAATGGAAATTAATAGAACCTTGTTATTTATTTTGTTAGAACACAAATGATTCTTCTTCCGCACTTATATGGAACCATGGGGCAAGTTGAGTTTCTGGTGCTCAAAAGACAGACACAACTCACACACACATAAGAGACACGTACACACACAGCATAGCAAAGGCGCACACACAAACTGCCTGAGGTCTGGAGAGCACAAGCAAGTCTTTTTATGACTGCGCTTTTACGACTGTGTGTGAACTTTGTGGTTTGAAAACTCAGTCTGAGAGCAGCATGTGCTGTTGAAAGTCCCTATGTTGAGATACAGCGACGGTCGCTGACGACACTCCAGAAAGGATCTGTCACCTCCGCAATCGCCTTCTTCCAACTGTCATTCGTCTCAGGGAGGGTGGGTATCGTGGGTATACATGTGGGTGCATGTGTGCAACACGAAAACACACGTGAACCCTGGTGTATAGGAGTAGCAGGCCTCTACCTACCACTCTGGGAGGTCACAGCGATCCAGCCATCTGGTCTTGCAATCAGACACTGGAGAGCAAGGACTGGCACACACACTGCATGCAGGGACGGGCAAACACACGTACAAGTGCACGCACGCACACACACAGTGCAAGAGCATGCTTGCTCAGTCAAAATATCATGCTGTCTTCAAACAAAGGCGCGCACACACACATGCGCGCGCGCCCACGCACACACACACACACACGCGCACTTTGCTGACACACATTGTGGCGGGGCTGGCTGCCAAGTGCCAACACACAAACATGCACGGTGACGGTGTTACGCGCACTAGTCTCGTTCACACGTACGCACACACAAAGACACGCACTCAGTCAGGCAGGGCTCGGGTTGCAGGAAGCTCTTTGCACGCAGCACAGTCCACAGCAGCCGGTACTAATCAGCACAATCCACCTGCAGATCGTTATGGATCGCTTACTGCAACACGCACGCGCGCGTATATGCGCACGTACGGTATACAATCAATCAGGTCGCCACATAGCCACACCGAACTCACTCACTGCGCAGTGTGCGCACACACACATGCATATAAAGCATGTTATTTAAAAGAAAAACAACAACAACAAGGTGCCCCGGCCGTCACTGACTTGGGGAATAAGCGCATGCATGATTTCGCACTTGAACCCCATCACTATAGCCGAGAACTCTCTCTCTCTTCTCTCTCTCTCTCTAACCACCAGTGTTGTAGGGCTAACCGGTTCCCCACAGGCGCGCCACGCTGCGTTAGCGCGGCCTCACCGGGGATAATTACAGACTGGCGCGGCAGGGCGAGCCTGGCTGGGAGCCAACACTGCTCCGCGATACGGAGAGTAGAGCAGAGAGCAGTGAGAGGGGGGAGGGGAGGGTGGAGAGAGAGAGAGAGAGAGGAGGGAAGGACGGAGAGAGTACATGGTGTGCATGGTGACGGTCGGTCGTCTATTGAAGGCCTATATAACGGACACCGTGTGGATACGGCCCGATAGCCTATATATTATTCCCTACATTAATCAATAGGCTAGAATACGCAACATTAATCAATTGGATCAGTAGGCTATGTATGACGTAAAAATAATCAATCAATCATCAATGGCAATCATGAGTGATTCGTGCCCAACCAATCAACTGTAGGCTATAGATAGGCTGTGAAGCTGTGAAGGGCTTAATTGCCGCAAAAAATAAAATAAAAATATAGGCTAGCATATGTATGCGCTATATATATAGGCCTATATATATAGCGCATAATAGGCCTATTTCGTTCAAATGTAAAATAATTGAAATGAGAACCTTAATTCAAAGGAGCGCGGTATAGCTTTCCTTCGCATGCAGCGCAGCAGCAGCACTGCACAAGGCTGAGGCTCTCCTCTCTCCTCTTTTCTCTCTCTCTCGTCTGTCGAGTTCCGCTCATAACCTACCGCCACCCACCCTCCCAGTGCCCCGCCTCTCCCTGCTTTCCGCTGCTGGCGGATCGAGCTAGGGCGCACATACACAACACACACGCGCACGCGCACACACACGCGCCTCTTTATAGCCTTCTCTCCCTGTGACACACACACACACACACACACACACACACACACACACACACAGCACACAGCGTCAATAAAAAAGCCGAGCGCTGTGAGAGGCCGCCGGCACTCCACTCCCCGCTCCTCCCCCCTCCCCCTCCCCCCCGTGCCACTGCGATTAGCGGAGGCTGGCTGGCTGGGGAGAGAGAGGCGCTCAGGCGCCCCTCTGTTATCTGGGGCGGTGGCAGCCTGTGTGTGTGTGTGTGTGTGTGTGTGTGTGTGTGCGCGCGTGTGTGTGTGTGCGCGCGTGTGTGTGTGTGTGCGCGTGCGTGTGAGAGGGAGGGAGATTAATTTAACTCTTTCGGGGTAGGATCGTTGGCCTAGCCCTAGAATAACAGCAGCAGCAGCGCTGTAGCTCCTCGCGGCTCGCAGAGCTGTGGTGTGGACGTGGTGGTCTGTTAACGGACAGGAGGAAAGAAGGGAGCTATAGTCTGACATTAACACTAGTCTCTGATACTTTTACCGTATACAATAAACAATTCGTCAAACAAAAGACTTAACAGTCGTGTCAGAACAATATATCAAAGGGTAAACACAGACTGCCACAGATTGTGCTCCCAGACAATGAGAAAGAAGCACCCATTAGGCTGGCTGATTGATTGGTTGATTGGATTAAGAGGTCCCATCAATAGATAGCTAGACTTTAGTGGTAGGGCATAGGCTAGGAGGACACGTGACTACTAGGCTATAGCTAAACCTCGTCACTACAACTAATCTCACTAATACAATAAAATAAAAACTAGTATAGGCTATATATATTGTATAGTTAGTTAACACAGTCTCGATTTAAGATCGAGTTAAATTGATAGGATTGTACACAGTAGGCTTACTAATACTGCGTAGGCCTATACATTTCGGGGTATAATACCCGTCCCTTGACCACGTGGTGGAAATATATAGCATACCGTAGCTTGAGTACCCCATTTGAAAATAGCAGCGCAATAGGCTACTACACCCATATATATATATATATATATATTGGAAATAGATCCTGTTCATATTTTTTAGACATTTTGAAAACTTGTGATTGTGGAACAGGACATTCTGCATAATGAGTATAGGCCTACTTCCTACTTTTGGTAGGACTACTTTAAGTATAGTCTACATTTTGATACTTCACTTACTTACTCACTTACTTCACTTAGGTAGGCCACTTGAATTCCGGACTTTTACTTGCAACCCAGAGTATTGCAGTATTGATAGTTTTACTTGTGTACAAAAACAAATGGGAGTAGGGCAGGGCGGCTGCGGCAGGCCTACTTTTTCCACCACACCACTGCCCTTGACACGCTGCATTTAATGTGTTTTGTGTGTGTGTGTGTGTGTGTGTGTGTGTGTGTGAATGCAGACTAATAACCTACAAAGCTGCAGGCCTGGCCTGAGGTGAGGGCTCGAGCTTGTTTTCGATGTGTGGGCTGTTGCTACCGTCTCTCTCCCCCCCTCTCTCTCTCTCTTCTCTCTCTCTCTCTCTCTCTGTGTGTGTGCGTCACTGCTAGGTCATGGCCGGAGTCCAACAACGGCTCCGGTTTCTCCACGAATCCCGTGTCGAGCGACACCCCTCCCCCCTCCCTCCCCAACCCCCCTCCTGACTCGATCTCTTCCTCACACGCACGCACGTGCGCGCGCAGCTCCGCGCCCCACACGCATATACACATTCTCAATTTTCTACTCGCACGAACAGCTCCCTCGCGCACAGAGACACGCACACAGTCACACACACACACGAGATCTGAAAAATGATTCGGTCGCGAGGCGAGCTAATAGTAGGCAGCGCGCGTGTCGACATGCCCGTGGGCCGCGAGTGTTAAATTGTATCCAATTACAGCGCATGCGGCGATATGAGGGGGGAATAATAATTCTTCTTGCGTGACAGGGAGATTCGCTTATTTCCAGGCGCTTGGCGGCTCTTTATATGGGGCTAGAGACGTTCAAATGTCTGTGGGAGAGCTCGCTCAGCTCGGCAGCATTGCATGGAGGGGGGTGGGGGGGGATCGGGGGGAGGCTGGCTTTTCTGGAGGACAGAGCTGCATATTTCATTAATCAAAATCCAGTTAACCAGATTTTGAGACACGGCAGGGGCCAGCAGGGTCCGACCAATAATTAATATCCATTATTTAAGAAGCCCGGCTCCAGGACATCTCTCTCTCACGCACGCGCACACACACACACACACACACACACAGTCACACCCCTTGAGAGAGGAGGGGGGGGGGGGGGGGGGGGGGTTGAGGGATTGCACCAATGTGAAAATGAAATAAACACGCCCAGTCTCGGCTTTGATATGAAATGTCTCTCCTGCTCATTTATTTGATGGAGTGCGCAGCAAACTTAAATCAGCAAATAGAATAGCACCAACATGGAGATGGAGTGCAAAATGCATGGTGTCCGCGGTGGCAGGGCTCTGTGAACGCAGTCACACTCCCCCGTCACCGATGCCTACCACAAAGTTCAGCAACTCAAGGGTAAAAAGGTCAAGTGTGGGTTCATTAGTTCAGCGTGTCAGAGAGAGAGAGAGACAGTTTGACTGCAGGCAGCAGTGCTCTGGGAGAGAGGAAAACACCTACATAGAGTTACCTAAACGGGCTTGAATATAAAGCAACTCCATTATCCCGCCAATCAAACCTGTGGTACCTCTGCTGACAATGGCCACGGGATGATGGGCCATCAACAAGCAATGTTTATGTTTGTGTGTGCGTTTGTGTGTGCGTGCGTGCCAGTGGCGTATCCAGGAATTACGTTTTGGGCAGGCAAGATCATGTGTTAATTGTCGTCTCCCCGCGCACAATCGTAGCACTAAAGGTTTTCAAAGAGATATACCTGCCAGACGAGTAGGATACAAAGGCTGAAAGGCTTGCATTTACATTCCAATGGGTGATTGAGGGTCGTGCTCTACCACAACGGCCAATCAGCTGTCCATTATAGTTCTCAGGTCTTGTTTTTGTCTTCTTTTTTTCTCATTGTATGGATTTTGGCCAGGCCAGAAATGGATTTGGACAGGCGGACGCCTGCCCTCGCCTTATTGTAGATACGCCTCTGGTGCGTGCGTGTGTGTGTGCATGCGTGTGTGTGTGTGTGTGCATGCGTGCGTGTTTTGGAAGTGACAGTTTCATTGGAACAAAAAAAGTGTTTATTTGCCTCAGCTTTTCACTTTCTATACCACTGAGAAATAGGCAGCTGGTTTCGGACAAAATGGAAGCATCCCTTTTTTTACATTCCACTCAAAGGCACATACAAAAATAGAGTACACACAAAATATGTACAGTACAATACTCTAGTTATAAATACAATATAACAAATAACATTATATCATTAAGGACAGTAGAATTTCATAAAAAAACAAAACAAACAAACAATGTAATACTTTTTATAAGAATAGCAAAAAGAACAGTTAAAACTATAGGCAGAGGTGCAAACAAACACAGTTTCGTTTGGCCAGAGCACAACAGGGGCTTATTTGCCCTCCTCGTGGAACCCTTGACTCATCTCCTTTTGTTCAAATCCTCTTTCCTATTTCCTGTCTTAACTCCCCTCCCCCCATCAGTAAGAAAACAGCTCCATAGCACAGGATCGGTCTCGGTATCAGAACACTTTAAAACGTAGTAGAAACCCTGAAACACAAACACAACACAGAGGTAGCCTCTTTGAAAAGCTCTCATCTCCCTCACCTCCTTTTTGCACTTCTTGCAGATATAAGCGGGTAGGGGGGAGGGGAGGGGGGGTTTGGGGGGGTTGGGAGGGACAACGAAAAAACAACTCACACCTTGTTATGATTACTTTTTCGGCAGCCTCTTTTCTTTGGCGGTGGGACGCTACAGTAACAGAATGCAGAGCGAGGAAAGGGACGGGGGTGTGGGGGTTGGGGGGGGGGGTGGGGGTTTAAGAGCTGTGGGACGCAGCGAGAAACGTTGTGGGGGTAATAGTTGCTCTTCTCTCTGCCAGGTGGGAGAGCGGAGAGCGGTATTGCAGGGAGCTGCGAGTTCTGTGAGCGAGCACGCGGGTGCGTGCGTGCGTGCGTATGTGTGTGTCTTTAGGATATTAAATAGTAAAGGATGGGGATTAATAATGGAACCTGACAGCTCATCTCCGGCTTCTATCTGCCTGACTGTCCCCCCGCCATCCCCCACCCCCCACCACCCAATTCCCTCCGCTTCGTGCCCCTATCCACCCCTCTTTTTTCCCTCTCCCTCTCCCTCTCTTTCTCTCTCCGGCTCAGTTTCTAAAGCCTCATTTATACTTTATCACACACACAGTGTCTCTTGCTGAAACAGAAACAGATTTTCAAGATATCTAACGCAACGCAATCTCATTGTTAGCCTTGTTAGCTAATCCTCCGCCCTTTTTGTCTTTCGGCGAATGACCCCTCCACTCTGTGCTCCTTCGTTGTCTCTCTCTCCCCCTCCCTCCCTCTCTCTCTCTCTCAGGGTCCCCGGTCTTTCAGGGCCATATCTGGGGAGTAGAAGATCACGTTGGTGTCGTCGTCGTCGCTGAGGTCGGCGAGGTCAGCCTGCGTGTAGCGCACCGCCCCGAGGTGGTACTCTCCGATGCGAGTCTGGTCGCAGAGCCGCGACTGGAGAGTCACCTGTGTATACATGTGGATGTGGACGTGCACGCACGTGTGCACGCGCATACACACACACACACACACACACACACACACACACACACACACACACACACACACACACACACACACACACACACACACACACACACACACACAGACAAGCACGCACACACACACACACACAACATAGACACACAAGCAGAAGGTAAGTAATTAATTAACGCATTATGACAGAGAATTTTCCTTTTTAAAACGTTAAGGGATCGGTACTAACTGCTTCTAGGTGCATGGACATACAGGGACAGAGTGAGAGGTGTGCTGATTGCAGAGACGCGGGCGGTTCAGCCGTGTGGCTAGAATGCAGATCAATATCAGAGAGAGAGAGAGAGAGAGAGAGAGAGAGAGAGAGAGAGAGAGAGAGAGCATACACGAGAGGGAGGAAGATGCCACACAAAGGAAAGAGGCAGGAATACTGTAAGAGAGATAGATGCCAGGGACACTGTGACAGAGCAAGGGGATTGCAGAGCAGAACATCGAGAGAGAGAGAGAGAGAGAGAGAGAGAGAGAGAGAGAGAGAGAGGGGGGTGACTGAAATGGAGAAACTGAAAAGAGGAAGAGATAAAACGACAGATGCAAACACAGAGAAAAGACAGAGTGCAGAACTGAGGAAAGAGAAAGAGGCAGGCAACGGGAGAGCAAGGGAGAGAGAGAGAGCTGCTGGAGGCAGGGAGAGCTAGCTAGCTAGAGGGGTGGGGGGGTGGGGGGGTTGGGGGTGGCGCGGGGAAGAGGGTTGTATGAAAGCGCAGATTCGTTGCGGCGAAAGAAAGAATGTTTTGATGCTGTTGCACCCCCCACTCACTCACCCTCCCTCCCTCCCTCCTCCCTCTTCCACCCCTTATCGCCCCTCACCCCCCCCCCCCCCCCCCCCCCGCCAATCTCACACCTGATGTGTGGGGGCTGCTGGGAGTCGCATGCCATGATGAATAACAACCGCCTGTTAGTCACGATAGAGCACGCACACATACACACACGCACAAATACGCACACACACCGCCCGCCTGTCTCTCTCCCTCTCTCTCTCTCTCTCTCTCTCTGACACACACCTCTATTATTCAGACATACAAACAGCCTCTCTCCGTGATTTAAGCGCGCGGGAACACAGAGATTCCATCTTGTTTGCGTGCGCACACATTCTGAACACACACACACACGTCGTGCACATACCGTATGTGCATGTGCGTACACGCGCGCGCGAGCACACACACACACACACACACACACACTGATTCTTGTTTGGGTTGAAGGTCATACCACACATTCCGCTCTTCCAGACTGCACTCACA
This sequence comes from Electrona antarctica, assembly GCF_951216825.1. Taxonomy (NCBI): domain Eukaryota; kingdom Metazoa; phylum Chordata; class Actinopteri; order Myctophiformes; family Myctophidae; genus Electrona; species Electrona antarctica. Next base: position 22,900 of record NW_027637333.1, on the reverse strand, counting down.
TGACCCATTATGGCGTCCCATTGGTGACAGTGGATAGGCCACTCCATTTGTGTGTACCAAAGCCAGATAGACAGACACACTGGAGGACGCCAGAATTACTGGCAGGCATCCATGACATATACACTTGTTTTTGTATAGTGTATTTCTTTTTTCTTTAATGCTTGCCATGACAACTCTCTGGCAGGGACGAATGAAACTTATTAAAGTGAATTGAAACAGGGGAAAAAGTGAATTCCCTTTTGGTATCGACTGGCCTCGCATTGGGGTCGACTCGTATCCAACTTCGTCTGGTTTGGCGATTGTGCCAAATTCACGAGGCAAAGCATAAATCATGTTAATTAATGTGGAATCAATGAAGCTTGCAGCTCATATGTAAAGAAAGTCATACATCAGAGATTCTCGTCGTCACTTGCTTTTTCTTTGAAGGCTCCATGTGAGTGCATGATGCAAAGAAATGCCATACTGCTGCAAAATCTAAATAAATAAACATTAAACTGTCATTTCAGTCTATGAAATAGATTTTGGTATCAAAACACCGGTGTTGCGCAAATCCTCGCATGAACGCCCACGACAGCCCTCGGATGTTGCAATGTTTTTAAAAACTTTGTGGAGTCTGAACGGTGACAATGTTAAGTATAACCACACAGCTGACGACAGCCGTGAGATGTCACAAAAAAAATATGTTCCAGCGACCAAAACAAACCTTAAAAAGTCTGAATTGTCTTTTAATTAGTTTCTGCTAAACCAACGCTGTTGGTTACCAACTTCATGTTGAACAACAACAGCCCACACTGGGGCCAGCTGAACCAAAATGGGATACAATGGACAACTGGTGTTTTACATGACAAAATGGATAGAATTGGAAATCATAAAGTGTGTGTGTGTGTGTGTGTGTGTGTGTGTGAAGTATAGGCCTACCTGTATGCCGGTAGGGCTCAGCAGACTCCACGTGTCCCTGTCAAGGCCAAAGACGAAGGCATTGGCCAAGCCGTGGAGCGGGGCAGACAAGACGTGGAGCAAAGTGAGAGGGAAGGAGGGCTCTAGTGGGTAGAATGCATTATGGAGCCTGGCAGACAGACAGACAGACAGACAGACAGACAGACAGACAGACAGACAGACAGACAGACAGACAGACAGACAGACAGACAGACAGACAGACAGACAGAGAGACAGAGAGACAGAGAGAGAGAGAGAGAGCAGGACGGAGAGGCGTTAAGACAATATACTTAAAAATAAGCATGTAAATAAAATGACATTAAACTGAGGGGTAGCCTCCGAGGTGAGGACAGAGCAGTTGAAGGAGAAAAGTGTCAGAGGGCTGAAGAGAGAACATCGACAAAGAAAAGGGTCGAGAGAGAGAGAGAGAGAGAGAGAGAGAGAGAGAGAGAATTTGATGGACATAGAGACTGTGGGCGACAGACAATGCGAGAGAGAGACACAGAGAGAGAGAGAGAGAGAGTGAGTGACAGAGTAGATGAAGGACAGAGTTAAGAGAGAGAGAGAAAGAGAGAGAGGTAATGAGAGTGAGAGACCGTGGCAGAGAGTGAGAGAGAGAGAGAGTGAGGGAGGGGGGATAAGGGAGCGAGCGAGCTTTATATCAGCGTTTAAGAGCCCATTAGGCAGTGCGAGACGGCTGGGCTGACACATTCTTGGCTGCTGCTCCGACAGCACGCAGCACTTTACAAGGACAGGGAGAAGTGTAGCGCTCAACTCCCCCTCTCTCCTTTAGCCTTTCTCTCTCTTTCTCTCTCTCTCCCCATCGCGGCTTCTGCTTCCCTTGACCACAATTTCACTGTTCCCATCTTATTTTTTCATCTCCACGCATCGCCCCCCCCCCCCTACTCCTATATCTCTCTCCCTTTCTATGCTCTTGGTTCCATCTATCTGGATATCTCATTTTCTTTTTGACTCGTGAGGGTGTTCCTTTCTCCTCCCTAATATTTGTACTCGTCTCTCTCTTTCTCTGCGCCCTATATCTCTCTCTCCGTGCATGAGCCTGTGGCGAGGGGGCGGCCTGGGGGCATGGCCAGGAGGGGAACCCGAGGTCCTGGTGTTCCTGCAGCCATGGCCCCCCGAGCTAATGACAGGAGGGGAACCCGGGGTCCTGGTGTTCCTGCAGCCATGGCCCCCCGAGCTAATGACAGGAGGGGAACCCAGGGTCCTGGTGTTCCTGCAGCCATGGCCCCCGAGCTAATGACTGCCTCCGAGAATGATGCCGCTCGGCCATTAACCCTGGATTAACCCTGTATTAGCGCGGCTCGCTGGGTTAGCCCGCCGCTAATGTCTTTTATTGATCTATTAGCGAGTGCGTCAAACCTGCGTATGGCTTTGCATGCAGCGCTTTCACTATGTTTGTGCTGCCGGGGAAATGCGCAGCCCTGAACTATAAGCGGCCACAGACTGGTTGACTCTCCTCTGCGCCATGCAAGGGGAAAAACTATCTCCAAGTGCTCCACCTATGAGCCACATGGGGAGGACAATCCAAAAAATGTTCTCAGGGTCAAAAGTGACTCAAAGTGGAGTCCGGAGACCCCTCAGGAGTGCTTGATGGGATTCCAGGGGGAAATTATCCAAATTAAATTTACTTTAACTCACTATAATACGATTCACTTGAGGTTAATACAATAAACAAAACCAAAAAAAGTGACGCTGTTAGAATAATAATATGACAAGTGAGAAGTTGCATCAAAACATATTATTTTCATATCAGGGTCCCTGGAACAGAATCATTTTATGGCCAAATTCAAGTCAATTGGGGGGTATGTGAGGTGAAAACATTTGAAAACGCCTGCGATAAGAGTGTACTAGCACACATAGACATCAACGGGGGCTTCAGCCCCTGCCCTTTTACCCGTCTATAAAACAACTGCCCTTTCCAGACCACGAATGCAGAATTTAATATCGTGAAAGAAATGCAAATGCCCTCCTCTTCTTTCCATCCCATACCGGAAGGCAGCCTTCAGGAGAATTGCTTTTTTCTTTTCTTGCTTGTCTCCTGAACTTGAACACAGTATTTTGCGTTAAACAAATTTGTTTAGAAATCCATGTCGTATACGCCGCATCTCTATAGCTAAAGAGTGCTGGGTTGTGCCCCGAAAATAGCTGATCTACAAGCTCTCAACGCGTCGCAGCGCGACGCGTTGCGAGCTTGTAGATCTGCTATTTCTTGTCCAAAAGTGCCCTCTCACAGGATTTTAGCCCCTGCCTCTCCAACACTCTCTGCACGTCCCTTTTTAAAAAAAAATTTTTTAATGTTTTTTTTTTTTGGCTTTTGCCTTTATTTTATATTTTTTATGGAGGGACAGACAGTAGGCTGACAGGAAATGGGGAGAGAGTTGGGGGAAGACATGCAGTAAAGGCCGTCGGGATCAGGAGTCGAACCCGCGGCACACTGCCAGACTGGATTACCAGCCAAGGTGCCTGGACCGCTGAGCCACGGCCCAGTCTCTGCACATCCCTGATTACAAATACACCACAAGTGACACCATGAGGGACAGATTGTGACAGATATGTGACAGATTACAGGCCACACATACTACTAGGTATTACGCTTCACCCCACTAGTCTGAAAAATAGATTATGAGCCATGTTCTCTCCCCAAAAAGGCCAGTCAGAACGAATTGCAGGACAACTTACTCGAACCCATAAATAAACAATGATTAGATTCCTCCATGAATCTAGATAATAATCCTCTCTTATATCCTCCGTTTCCAAGGTTAATTTAGCTATTGCCCCGGGTTGAGCCTGTTTCAATTTATTATTTGAAAGGGTTAAAGTGGGGAAAGAAATGCAAACGCCAGTTGCTAGTAGTGACCTATAGTGGCAATGACATCGCTAGAAGGTCACACTGTGCCCATCAACAGGTCATAGCTAGAAGGTCACACTGTGCCCATCAACAGGTCATAGCTAGAAGGTCACACTGTGCCCATCAACAGGTCATAGCTAGAAGGTCACACTGTGCCCATCAACAGGTCATAGCTAGAAGGTCACACTGTGCCCATCAACAGGTCATAGCTAGAAGGTCACACTGTGCCCATCAACAGGTCATAGCTAGAAGGTCACACTGTGCCCATCAACAGGTCATAGCTAGAAGGTCACACTGTGCCCATCAACAGGTCATAGCTAGAAGGTCACACTGTGCCCATCAACAGGTCATAGCTAGAAGGTCACACTGTGCCCATCAACAGGTCATAGCTAGAAGGTCACACTGTGCCCATCAACAGGTCATAGCTAGAAGGTCACACTGTGCCCATCAACAGGTCATAGCTAGAAGGTCACACTGTGCCCATCAACAGGTCATAGCTAGAAGGTCACACTGTGCCCATCAACAGGTCATAGCTAGAAGGTCACACTGTGCCCATCAACAGGTCATAGCTAGAAGGTCACACTGTGCCCATCAACAGGTCATAGCTAGAAGGTCACACTGTGCCCATCAACAGGTCATAGCTAGAAGGTCACACTGTGCCCATCAACAGGTCATAGCTAGAAGGTCACACTGTGCCCATCAACAGGTCATAGCTAGAAGGTCACACTGTGCCCATCAACAGGTCATAGCTAGAAGGTCACACTGTGCCCATCAACAGGTCATAGCTAGAAGGTCACACTGTGCCCATCAACAGGTCATAGCTAGAAGGTCACACTGTGCCCATCAACAGGTCATAGCTAGAAGGTCACACTGTGCCCATCAACAGGTCATAGCTAGAAGGTCACACTGTGCCCATCAACAGGTCATAGCTAGAAGGTCACACTGTGCCCATCAACAGCCCTGTCCTTATTGAAGCAAGACACTGACTTCAAGCGAGAGGCACACTTGACTTATACCTCGCTCGCTCGTCAGCAAAATCGCTTTGGATAAGGTCGACAGCCCAAAATGCCTACTAGCTAAAGTGTAGGCTAAAACAAAAAACAAGCGGGTTTGTGGCTTGAGGGAGAACGGAGCCAGTTGCGTGGTCGTCGTATCGGCAGAGTCAGCGCTGTTTTGGAGCCACTGCACGCCGCCTGTTTTCTGGGTTAGCCCTCCGCTGTATCTCACAGGACCAGACCAGCTGGTGCTCACATTCATTTCACTTCCCATTAAAGGTGAAATAAATCAGGAGTCCCTGCACAACCCCCCCCCCCCCCCAAGAGACACAGAACACACACACGCACACAACCACCACACACGCGCACATGCACACCGCATACACACAGTGGTGTGGTGTGGGGGGGGGAGAAGAGCACACACGTACACACGTGCCTTTGTGTACGTGTGGTGTGCACAGAGGTCTATCCTGGGTCGTATGTATCAGCGAGACACGATGTGCAGAGGAGACATTGTGACAAGTTGCGTGCGTGCGTGCCTGAGTGCATGTGTGTCCCTGCGTGTGTGTGTGTGTGTGTGTGTGTGTGTGTGTGTGTGTGTGTGTGTGTGTGTGTGTGCCACTGCCTGAGTGCGTGCAGCGACAGTGAGTGGGTTCTGTGCTGTGTGTGAAGGGGGGCTATTTCTGGCGTCTCATTTTTTTTCTGCTGCCGCAAAGAAACGCGATCGGCGTCCGGGAAACGAGAGCTGGCAGCCAGCAATCATCTGCCTGCCTGCCTGCCTGCTTGCCACACACACACACACAAACGCACACGCACACATACACACACACACAGTACACACACACACACACACACAGCGCACCTCGCAGTGCCGAGCAACACGCGCCATGGCAACGGAACAGCCGCAATTAGAGGCGAAGAGCCCTTCCCCTCCGCCGAGGGAGAGAGACGGAGAGAGAAATGAAAGGGAGAAAGAGAGGTCGGGAGAGATAGAGAGAGCCAGGAAGGGAGGGGGCAGTGCGGGCGGCGGGGGGGGGGGGGAGGTGTGAGGGGGGGCTGACGGGCTGAGGCAGCAAGGGATGAGTGTCAAAGAAAGAGCACGCCGTGGAGAGAGAAAGGGGGGAGGGAGGGAGCGAGCGAGGCAGACTGGAGAGCGAGAGAGAGCGAACGAGAGCATGATAAAGAGGTGAGAATGTGTGAGAGGGAGGCTATGGTGGAGAACAGGAGCGCCAAGGGCGCCAGAGGAGGAGGAGGAGGAGGAGGAGAGGAGGAGGAGAAAGACGGAGGAGGAGGCGTTGAAAGGGACGGATAGCTTGAAGGATCGGGCTGAATTGAAGGAAAGCGCAACCGGGGCTGAATGGGGGGGAGATATATACAGACAACCAGCGAGGCAGATAGCGAAAGATGAGATACATTTAGGGACTGGGAAAAGAGATTGCGTTGCGCGCATGAGTGGGGGGGAGGGGGGAGACAGAGAGAGAGAGAGAGAGGGGAAAATGAGGGAGAAAAGGAGTGAGAAAGAGACGAGGACAGGAGGTAGAGGGTGCCTCTCCTATGCGAGCGCGGCTAATGAAAGATGAATGAGGGAGGCAGCGATGGGAACGAGAGCGTGGCTGCAGGCAATGCCTGACTGAGCTGCTGTGTGTGTGTGTGTGTGTGTGTGTTCATATTTGTGCATAGGGCTTTTGTATGCATGCGGAGTGGTCGGGAGTGAGCAAGGCTAAAGCCTAATTTATAAGTCTCTGAATTTACCAGCTATTTTTGAGGCGCGTGGCATGGTCGTATGACAAAGTATAAATTCAGCTTAACAGTCGGCCAAATGCTAGTTGGTGCCATGGGGGAGAAGATAGGATAGGCCGAGAGAAATAAAATACTGCACTGACTCATGAGTATAAACCAGTGGTCAACAACATCTTACACACACACACACACACACACACACACACACACACACACACACACACACACACACACACACACACACACACACACACACACACACACACACACACACACACACACACACACACACACACACACACACACACACACACACACACACACACACACACACACACACACACACGCATTAGCGAAGCAACACGGACTGCTGCGAGGCCACCTGTAAGCATGCAGTCAATCATTGTTACCCATGTGGCGCTATCCGTCTCTGTGCTGCTGTCTCTCATGCCTAATTTATACTCCCCTAGCTTGCCGGGAAAAAGCTGATCCAAAAAGCTAGCACGACACGAGTTTGTAGATCAGCGTTTCTTTGGGGGGGGGGGGCAAACAACACCGTGGCTTCACAAATTATTTCAGGCACTTATTCAGACCATCAATCTATCGTTCCATTTGCAACAAAAATCCCTCATCCACACTCGCTCCCCTTATCTCTCCCTTCAACTTCAATGATTTCGGTCCTAAATATTTCCCGGCCGTAATTTCTCCACCTTTTAATTGTTCTCTTATCAGGAGGGGCCTTTTTTATTTATTTCTTGTGCGTCTGCAGGACGTGGAGAAGTGGAGAAAGGAAGACAGGGGGGGAGGATAGACAGAGACATAGACGGAAGGAGAAAGAGGGAATAGTAGGCCTCCTTGACCCTGTCATACTTCCTCTCTGTATACCGTTCTATGTTCCTGTTCCAGACATATCACATGCGTTGCAGGGCCTAAACAAGGTCCCGTTGCCCGCAGCACAGCCAGTCAGAATAGCACAACCTTCCTCTGACTTTAATGGGGCGGATTCAAAATCAACAAGAATCCGTCCACGCTACACGGGGCTGCAGTGTGATTCTCAACTCTCCCTATATAAAAGGTAAGCATCAATGCATTTGTTCGCCGTACAATAAGGCATGGTGACCTGTGAGGCTGTGACTGTTTACACCAACCTTTTCCATGTCAAGGACCCACAAAATGATACCCATTAGCCTGCGGACCCCCATTTGAAAATATATGCCAAGCCCAAGGACCCCCATAAGAGAAGACTTTCCATTTTCATTTCAAGGGCCTCCGGTTTGACCTGAATTAGACTACGGATGCCTATTTAATGGCATTTCTATCTCTGGGACCCCTATGCATATTGTAAAATCACTGTTAATTTAACTCAGAGACCCTAACGGGTCCATTTGGTTCCATTTGTACACTCTCAGAGTTACAGACTCATAAGGGTCCATTTGGTTCCATTTGTACACTCTCAGAGTTACAGACTCATAAGGGTCCATTTGGTTCCATTTGTACACTCTCAGAGTTACAGACTCATAAGGGTCCATTTGGTTCCATTTGTACACTCTCAGAGTTACAGACTCATAAGGGTCCATTTGGTTCCATTTGTACACTCTCAGAGTTACAGACTCATAAGGGTCCATTTGGTTCCATTTGTACACTCTCAGAGTTACAGACTCATAAGGGACCTCCCTCAAGGACCCCTTGGGGGTTCCCGGACCACACTTTGAGAACCACCTGTTTACACAAAGACATTTGCTTCGCTGTAGCTCAGGTAGGCACGGACGTTAAGGCGCTCCCACACACACTCCAATCACATTACACAGTACATCCACTCAGAATGGTTCAGGCTGATATACACAGTACATCCACACTCAGAATGGTTCAGGCTGATATACACAGTACATCCACACTCAGAATGGTTCAGGTTCATATACACAGTACATCCACTCAGAATGGTTCAGGCTCATATACACAGTACATCCACTCAGAATGGTTCAGGCTGATATACACAGTACATCCACTCAGAATGGTTCAGGCTGATATACACAGTACATCCACGCTCAGAATGGTTCAGGCTCATATACACAGTACATCCACGCTCAGAATGGTTCAGGCTCATATACACAGTACATCCACTGATATACACAGTACATCCACTGATATACACAGTACATCCACTGATATACACAGTACATCCACTGATATACACAGTACATCCACTGATATACACAGTACATCCACTGATATACACAGTACATCCACTCTCAGAATGGTTCAGGCTCATATACACAGTACATCCACTGATATACACAGTACATCCACTGATATACACAGTACATCCACTGATATACACAGTACATCCACTGATATACACAGTACATCCACTGATATACACAGTACATCCACTGATATACACAGTACATCCACTGATATACACAGTACATCCACTCTCAGAATGGTTCAGGCTCATATACACAGTACATCCACTGATATACACAGTACATCCACTGATATACACAGTACATCCACTGATATACACAGTACATCCACTCTCAGAATGGTTCAGGCTGAGATACACAGTACATCCACTCAGAATGGTTCAGGCTCATATACACAGTACATCCACTGATATACACAGTACATCCACTGATATACACAGTACATCCACTCTCAGAATGGTTCAGGCTGAGATACACAGTACATCCACTCAGAATGGTTCAGGCCGATATACACAGTACATCCACTCAGAATGGTTCAGGCTGAGATACACAGTACATCCACTCAGAATGGTTCAGGCCGATATACACAGTACATCCACTCTCAGAATGGTTCAGGCTGAGATACACAGTACATCCACTCAGAATGGTTCAGGCCGATATAAACAGTACATCCACTCTCAGAATGGTTCAGGCTGATATACACAGTACATCCACTCAGAATGGTTCAGGTTCATATACACAGTACATCCACTCAGAATGGTTCAGGCTGATATACACAGTACATCCACTCAGAATGGTTCAGGCCGATATACACAGTACATCCACTCAGAATGGTTCAGGCTGATATACACAGTACATCCACTCAGAATGGTTCAGGCTGATATACACAGTACATCCACTCTCAGAATGGTTCAGGCTGATATTGACTCTTGCATGCTCAACATTTGTCGCAAATGGCAGCTTGTCAGTGAACAAACTCCATCCACCTCTCCAGCCTCCTCCAGTCCTCCTGTAGCAGCATTTAGGTGCAATATATGCACAATCAAGAATCAAGATTTAATACAAAAAATGATTTGTCACCTATTAAAGTAAAAGCAGCAAGGTATACGGTTATTTATTTTAATTTCTGAGTACGTTTAGGTTCTGCTGTATGAGGGGTTCATATGTCTAACTACTCCACTAGGAGAGACAAAAGTCAGTTCGGCGCAAGTCCAGACTACAATTTGGCGTCATTCATACGTTTGGGCTAAATTCGGCTGTTCTGTGCCTTCCGAGATGTTGTAACTACCCTAATCTGTGAAGAAAGATTCGGTGCGTCGCAGCTGAATCTGTCGGCAACTACCGTTACAACGAGTTTGCGGACGCGGGCGGTGCCCCCATAGGCAAATTCAAAGGGGAAAAAATATATATATATATTTTTTTAGTTCTTAGATTGTAACTATACCTAACCCAGTTTGGTGTTTCACATGGTTTCATTCAGCCAAGCTTTGAGTTCTTTCCGTCAGCACTAGCAAAGTGAAAAGCTTGGAAGAGACACTTCCAGGAGGTTAAAACACCTCTGAAATCTGTATCTCGTCGTGACCATTCATGAACACACAACCCGTCGGCACAAGAAGGGGGGAAAACCTCCACATATAGCGGCCGTGACAAATCCCCCACAGCGCGTCGCCGTCTCAATATCCGGGTATTAATTTAACCATCTGTTCCACTTCCACCAGTGCTTGCTCCCTGCAGTGCGGCCGACACGCTGCTTGAGCGAGTCACTCTCTCTCTCTCTCCACCACTCGCCACCAAGTGAGCACGAGCCAGAGAAGTGTGAAATGACATTTTGTCAGTCCATATTCTTTCCGGTTCGGGGGAGTCAGCCCGCAACCCCAATCGAACTTCACTTTCCAGCTTTTCGAGTACCAGCTATACCTATTATGCTAACTGTGCGTATTTAGGCTACACTGTGCGTATTTAGGGGGGGGGGGGGGGGGGGGGGGGCGTTTTGATCTCAAAGTCTCATGTGTCATGCTTGCGCAGATAGTTGTGGAGCGTCGCGGAGGAGCAGAGCCACGCTGACAAATAATACAACGCAACATCATCGCAGTATAAATGGTTTCATCTCGATGCGTGTCAGTCTGACTGAACATGCGTGTCTGACTGAACACGCTAAATGATGTCTGTCTGACTGAACATGCTAAATGTTTGCACCATGTGGAAACGCTGTGTGTGTGTAAAATGTATTTGGGGCTGGGGGGGGGGGGGGGACTAGTTCTATCTTTTGGAAATGCAGTATGCATATTTACATTAGTGTCGAAGTATCCTTGAGCAAGACACTGAACCCCTAATTGCTCCTGATGTGCTGGTTGGTGCCTTGCATGCCATTGGTGTATGAATGTGTATGTGAATGGGTGAATGTAATGCACAATCTATGTAAAGCACCTTGGATAAAGACGCTATATAAATGCACCATTTACATTCCCTTAAAATGTGGTCTGTGCATCTCGGAAATGGAAAACAGCAAATTAAAATTAAATAACTTTTATCGACAAACCAAAAGTCCGGTTATGCTCAACCGTCCAGAAGAAATGTGAAGGATTCTTTGCGGTCATGCAATGTGTATTTCTGAATGTGTGCGATGGTATGTATAAATAAATCAGTTGTGTTTTTCTGTGCCAATCTGTACGATTGTCTCCCGAGACAGTCCTCAGTGTCTGAGTAGCCACACTGGGGACATAATCCCCTTACGTACATCAAGGGGTCAACGCGGGGACAATTGACAGTTTAGGGTTATATGGACTGCCATTATCCACGCCTTCCTGCGCGCGAGTGAGAAACACACACCCTCCTAACCTTAACGCACACTATTTCAGGAAATATTTCTGCAACTTTAGGACGGTGCGCACACTCACGCACATGCACACAAACACAAACACACACACACACATACACGTACACACACGCATGCGTACACACACACACAAACACACACACACACACGCGTGCAGAGTAACAGACAAACAGGCACATACAGACCCCAGGGAGCGGGCGGCTAACGTTCACCAACAGAATAAAACCCAAACAAAGAGACATCCTGTTTCCTGGAACACAACACCACTCAGCTCTCTGTGCCGGGAGCACATACATACACACACGCACGTGCACGCACGCACACGCACATGCATGCATGCACACGCACACACACACACACACACACAATCTGTTCTCTCCGCTGACGCCCATGTGCTTTCCCCATGCCGGATCTGTGTAGCAGCATGTGTATGTGTGTCCAGCGTTGCCCCTGGCTGTGCACGTAAGCTACTCTGTGATGTATGTAGGTATACACACACATGTGTGTGTCTGTGTGCGTGCACGCACGTGCACACACACACACACACACAGGGATGCGTGAGTACGTACTGTATGTCCGGTAGTGTATGTGAGCTTGCGCACACACACACACACACACACACACACACACACACACACACACACACACACACACAGACGCGCACGCACACACACACGCACACACACACACGCACACACGTGGATGCGTGAGTACGTACTGTATGTCCAGTATGTGAGTGTATCTGTGGAAGAGTCTGTGCATGAACGTGCATGCATGTGCGTGCATGCGTGCGTGCGTGCGTGCGTGTGTGTGTGTGTGAGAGCAGATGATGGAGTAGGCTTTAGTGATTCCCTGGAGTGTGAGGCAGCGTTTACGGCGCTCTCAGAGCAGCCAGAGTGATGAATATTTAAAGACGTGCCTGAAAGAGCAGAGGGAGGGAGAGGCAGGGTGTGTGTGGTGTGTGCATGTGTGCATGCATTAGTGTATGGTGTGTGTGTGGTGTGTGCATGTGTGCATGCATTAGTGTATGGTGTGTGTGTGTGTGTGTGTGTGTGTGTGAGAGTGTGTGTGTGTGTGTGTGCGAGCGACAGCAAATTCGTGCCTGTCTAGGTGCGAACAAGCGTATCCGTCTTGGTGTGACTGTGTGTGTGTGTGTGTGTGTGTATGTGTGTGTGTGTGTGTGTGTGTGTGTGTGTGTGTATGTGTGTGTGTGTGTGTATGTGTGTGTGCGCACACACATTTGTGTTTGAGAGAGAGACATTGTGTGTGTGTGTGTGTGTGTGTGTGCGCGCGCGCGTGAGAGACATACATTGTGTGTGCACGCGCACGCCGTGTCTATGTGCACGCGTGCGTGTGCGTGTGTGTGTCCTAACAATCGCACAAGCACACGGCACACTTGTGCCTGCTTACGCGTATCCCTTTTATATGTACATCTGCTCTCTCTTCCGTGCCGTTCTGTATGCCTAGCCTGTAAGACCCACACAAGGCACAGCACGGAACACACCTACACTCACCTACCCTCCCACGTGTGACATCAAGCCCCGATCCTCGGTGCGTGTCCGGCCTTAACCCATTTAGGCTTGGCATTTAAAAAAAAATGTCTTCAAAATCTTGACAGTTTTCTGAAAAACCTTATGTTTCTGTATCTGCGGTGGTCAATATTTCATGTCAAGGACCCCAAAAAATATATCTAATATGCCTCCCCCCCCCCCCATCTGAAAATATGTTGTTCCAGGGACCTCCCCAGGAGCAAAGATTTGAGTGAAAATGTTCACTCTGTAACAATATATATTCAAAGGTTCGAGGCACATTTTCACGATTTTTCAAAAAATAGCAGACCTACAAGTTCATAGCGCGGCACTCGGTGCCGCGCTATGAGCTTGTAGATCTGCTATTTTTCAATAGCTAAAGCATAACACAATGCTTTTTTAATACACCAAAAGGGGTTCCCCGCCCAGAATGGGTTAAGAGCGTGTGGCTGCTCGGCGTGTCTGCACTTCAGACGGGGATATAATGTAGGCCAGCTCTCTGTCTGGATAAATACGGGATGAATAGAGAGAGAGCCACCACTGTTCAACGGGAGACCGACTGCTGAAGGCTCCGTGTCTCCTGTTACACCCTGATCATTGGCTGGACCACACACACGGACACACACAGAGCACGCACCTGCACAAAGCGAGAGGCAGTATGCACGCAGTCGTGTGTGTGTGTGTGTGTGGGGAGGAGGGGGGGTCACACAAATACAAGCAGGCACTCAGTCATACACGCAGCAGCATGCATGGCCACACGTACTGTATATTCGAACAAATAGCGCACGTACGTACGCATCGTGATCATTGTAATCAATCAAGCAGTGAGACAAATTACCGCTGGCGGCAGAGCTTCTAAGGTTGCTGGTCCGTCTCTGCCCACACCACTGTCTCCACTACAACTACTGGCTGAGACCGTCATAAGTCTTGCTGAGCAAGTTCATGTCCTCCATGGGAGACGTTAATGTGTCCTTCTGGGGGACGGCATGCAGTCACCGACTGATTCAGGTTCCTCCCCAATCCCCACACACGTCTGTGTGTTGTCACTGTTGTTATATGCTACTGACTCAGCTGCCATTGACGAACCCCCTTACCGGGAAGACGTAGAGAGCCTCTGTCCTACTCGTCTCGGCCCAAAACTCTCTGTTTATGTGTCTGTCATTAAATGTACAAACTACAAAGGACCCGGTGGTGGGTCAGGGGTAGAGTGGCCGCATGGTAAGCGCAAGGTTGCCAGTTCGATCCCGGGCTAGTGTCGAAGTTAGTGTCGAAGTGTCCTTGAGCAAGACACTGAACCCCTAATTGCTCCTGATGATCGGCCATCGGTGTATGAATGTGTGTGAATGGGTGAATGTAATACACAATCTATGTAAAGCGACTTGGATAAAGGCGCTATATAAATGCACCATTTACCCCTATGATAACAATCCATAGGCTTTCTTGGGCTTAAAATCCTCTTAGCAGACCTTGTATTGAATTGTACTTTCCTGTGATTTGTTTTGGCAAACTGCTAATAAAGCGTTCAATCAATCGATCAATCAATGACAGGTGCCACCCTAGCCCATATAGGAGCACATGCAGTGACAAATATCACCTTCCCCAGCCAGCTTCCTTCCGTCGAACACTTGTGGATTCGTATAGATGCTTGACAAAGCTGATCTTTACCACTGCGCCACCCGAGCCGCTAATGAGATATCTTGAAATCTAATTGGTAGATTGCCATTAACTGAACACTCAGGACCCCAATGGAAACAAGCCATAGTGCTTTCTTGGGTTCAATCCTTCTAGCATTATTATATTTGTATCAAACTCTACTCTTCTGGGCGTTTTTGTAACGTATTGAATCAATCAATCCAACAAACATGTGGAGCATTCATTGTCCCTGGAGGATGAGCAACACCTTGCTCACCCCCGCACGCACGGAACGTGCTCGCGCATGCATAGACAGTACAGCACAGTACAGAACAGTACAGTATTGAGTATGCTGCAGTGCGGGACCAAGACAAATTTCTCCTTCAGGAGACAAAATAAAGAAAACTTGACCTTGATCCTAATTATAACAGTAGTCTACGCTACGCTACGTTCCGTGAGTGCGGGGGTGAGCAAGGCGTTGCCGACAACCGGCTCAGGGCAAAAAGTTTTTTTTTTAGCTGTACCGTGTCAGATCCATAAAAAGCGATATAAAACGTCAATTGCAGACAACAGATGGCTATTAAAAAAACTTATATTTATGTTAACAGCAATGCTGATCAGAGCAATATGCGATTAAGCGGGATCAACGCGAGACTGATGACGTATTGAAGCGATGCCACAGCGCAAATGTTGACACAACCTAACAAGACTACAACTCGAAATTATTATGGAGATATCAGATTTTTGGTTCATCGTTTCTGCATGCTTGAGACCAGATGCATGGCAGGAGGAGGGAACTTGTGAATTCAATACTGCCGCAATCTGGCGGAGTCAGGTTAATAATGGTAAATGGTGCATTTATATAGCTTTACAGAGATTGTGCATTACATTCACCCATTTACACACACATTCATACACCGATGGCGGCGGAAACCATGCAAGGCACCAACCAGCACATCAGGAGCAATTAGGGGTTCAGTGCTCAAGGACACTTCGACACTAACTCTGGGGGAGCCCGGGTTCGAACTGGCGACCTTGTGGTTACCATCCGGCTACTCTACCCCTGAGCCACTGCCGTCCGTAACATAATAACCTTCCAAACACTGGATTTAGGCTCATTTTGAGCAGAAAAGGGAGTAATAAGCATGCGTGCACGTCGGATCCGTATGCAGGCTGTCTAACATGTGAGTAAAAGCAAAAAAAAAAAATGAAATATTATTTTTTAATTACTCGATTAAATTAAATTAAAGAAAGACGAGTTCCTTCATTTTGGCACAGTCGGGTCGTGGAGAGAAGAACGAGGTCCTGCGTTCTTGGCATAGATTCGGTTAAAACATTCACGTCTGGGAGCCCCAGACGTTCCACAGATCCCATAGAGAAAAATATTTTCAGAAATCTCTATGGGGGAATCTTGGTCTCTAAACTACCTCCCCCTGGCCAGCCGGGGCGCCTGATGGAGGGGAAAGGAACTGGTCGGAATAACGTGTTCCTTCCATGTGCTATGTCCGGCCGGGGAAACTCTCCCCTGTCAGGTGAAAAGAATTGCAGCTTGGACTCCTCATGCATAGAAGGAAGCATGAGGTCAGTCCGCTGCCCACCCAGGTTGGCAGAGGAAGTGTAGCGCCCAGGATTACATTAGATAATTGACACTGGGTGAAAAAATGGGTGAAAAAATCTTGGGATAAAAATAAAATGAAATAAAATAAAATCTCTATGGGAAAAGAATGGGCTTTCTATCTGTGGAACCACAAAATGACCGCCACTGCTATGCCCTATTCCACATACATGCATACGGCTGTAGACCTTCTGGCAGTGGATACCGGTTGAAATCCAATCAGAGTCGCTCTGATTACGTGACTGACTGAATTTGGGAATACTAGACCGGGGCACCAACTTTGGCAACGACGCAAGTCCAGAATGATGCAAGTCGGGGGTGCAGGCCTCGCCCGGTTATGAAACCATCACACTCTGTCTGTCTGTCTGTCTGTCTGTCTGTCTGTCTGTCTGTCTGTTCCTTTAATGCACATTTATGGAGATCTCTGTATCTGTCTGTCTGTCTGATTGCCTGTGTCCCTATTATGCCCACAAATGGAGATATCTGTATCTGTCTGACATGACATGGCCTCCACGTCCATCTTAGGCCTGATTCATCCTCCTATTTAGTGCAGAAAAACAGTGGGTTCAGGATCGGTCCGACGGTCCCCGGCCCGACTTTGGTTCGGCTCTCTATAGTACTCGCTCACAGCTAGCGGGCGAAGTCGCATGTAAATATGAGAGGTCCTTGACATGAATATGTTTGTGGCTGCAGGGTAATGAACCTCGCACAGCGGGGACGTATCTGACTGGCCCTCGCTGTGGCCGTCCTCCTCCTCCAGCCAGCTGGGTGTTGGTGTGTGTGTGTGTGTGTGTGTGTGTGTGTGCGTGCGTGCGTGCGTGCGAGGCTTAAGGGGCCGTTCACACCTAAGAGACAGCTGTCTCCTCGGTGTCTCCTGTGTCTCCTGTGCGTGTGTCGCACAGCTCGCAATTCATTTTCAATGGGAGTCACATGGTTTGAGGAGACGACCTTGTTCCATGGGGGGCAGAAGACAGCCATTTTTTTTGCCGTGTGATTTGGGGGGGCGGGGGGGGGGGGGGGGAGCGTTTGGCGGCTGTTGGGACAAAAGAACAGCCATGGGGAGCAAGCTTGTCTCGTCAAACCATGTGACTCCCATTGAAAATGAACTGCGAGCTGTGCGACACACAGAAGACAACGAGGAGACAGCTGTCTCTTAGGCGTGAACGGACCCTATAAGAACGCGATGCGTTTGGGTGGAACGGACGGAGGTATCTTGTGTTTCTGTTTCTTATGTGAACGTGTTGTTTATTTTGTGTAGCCTGGAATAGGGTTGTAATTATTTGTGTGAGAGGAGAGTGTAGAAGAGAGGAGAGGAGAGCAGCAGGTCTGACAGTGACTACAACACTGCAGCCAGTGCGAGGCAGCTATACCGCCAGCTCTGCGGAGCTCACCTCCCGGCCACAAGCATTTGGAAATTTGGCTTGTGTCTCTTCCAGACTCCCGGTGTTTCCTTTCCTTGACTTCAACGCCAACAAATTGAACTTGAAGCTGGGCTGAATTAATTAGGAAATACTGCTGGAGTGCCGAAATAAGTTCGGGTGGTCTGAATGACGTCACATTGTGTAGTCTCTACAGAGCGAATATTGACAAAGCCCTGAACCGGAAGTTTACGGAACGCACTGGAGTCTATGAGCGTTTGTCACTATTTTAGAGTTGACCGGCGCTGTTTTCTGCCGCCTCATTGAAGCCTAAGGCTCTGGTTGTAACGGGAGTTGCCGGCAGATTCAGCTGCGGAGCTCTGAATCTGTCTTGAGAGATTATACTGATGACTCAGATGACCCGGAGTAGAGTCGCTGCTTCTTCGCCTGGAAAGGAGCCAGCTTAGGTGGTTCAGGCATCTGGTTAGGATGGCCTCTCGGGCGTCTCCCTATAGAGCGTCGCAGTCGCGCATGCATTTTTCCCATAGACATTTCAAAAAGTATTTATTTAAAGACCTTTTAAGCGTCGTACGAAGCCAACTCGAGTCGTGACAAATCATGACAACAAACACAATATTTTGGACCAAACAAGTAATTACAAAGAAGAAAAACAATGTTGTAACCTGCCGTTTTCTTCTTCTTTCTAATTATTTAATTATTTGTTCAGCCCAAAACATTGTGTTTATTGTCATGATTTGTCACGACAAGAGTTGGCTTTGTCTGCGGCGTAAACGTCTTTAAATAAATACTTTCTGAAAAGACTATGAGGAAAATGAACGGGATTTCTTTTCCGGGTCTCTCGAGGGGGCGGGACTGCGACGCTTTATAGGGAGGTCCTTGAGGCACGTCCCCACTGGGAGGAGACCCCGGGGCAGACCAAGGCGCAGATGGAGGAAACACATCGACTCACTGGCCTTGGAGTGTCTCGGGATCCCCCAGGAGGAAGTTACTAATGTTGCTCTGGAGAGGGATGTCTGGAGCTCTCTGGTGGATCTGTTGCCCCCGCGACCCAACTACGGATAAGCGGTTGAAGATGGATGGATAACCACAAACAAACCGCATATATGGGGTCAGGCATTTCCATAAAATATGGGCGAAAAAAAAGGACTGACAGATAGAGATCTCTATATATGGGCACATCAGTCGGATAGGCAGTGCGACGTATCGTGAGGGCCGCATAGCAGTCCACCCATTCTGGGCGGGAACCCCTTTTGGTGTTTTAAGCATTGTGTTATACTTAAGCTATTGAAAAATAGATCTACAAGCTCATAGATCTGCTTTTTTTTTATCTTAAAAATGTGGCGCAAATCTTTGAATATATACTGTATTCTTTCAGAGTGAACGTTTTTAACTCAAATATTTGCTTCCGGGGGGGTCGGCGGCCAATTACATAACATTTTTGGGGTCCTTGACATGAAACAGTTTGAGAACCACTGACATAGAAAGATGGGTTTTTCAGAAATCTTCAGATTCAGAAGACATTTTGTAGAATGGGCCTCAGGTCTAACTGGGTTAAACCTCTTGGGCCACTACTATGATTCTCGTAGCAAAAAAAATGCCTAAAAGGTTTAGGCATTAGGTGGTACCATAAGGCATAGGGCTCTTAGTCAGCGTCAAGCATGTTTTTGAGGGTTTAATCTCTCATGGTGTGCTTGAAGACTCAAAACAGTCCATGCGCTGACCCCATAACTCTGGGCATCCTGTAATTGATTACTACCCCATGTTGCACATTACCGATGCACTCCACTCCCACTAATACTCACTGTGTCTCAACACATCATATATGCCTAAAAAAAGAAAATCCTGCCCTTGCAAGACAGAGCAAGCTTGTTTTAGCGAGCAGCAGCGCTGCGGCGTCACATGCACACAGTAAATTGGCTGTGAACAGATTGACAGATAGAACGGAGCTGCAGACGAAGGTTCAGACGGAACTCTGTTCGGCTGACTTTTTGCCGTGTGATTTGGGGGGGCGGGGGGGGGGGGGGGAGCGTTTGGCGGCTGTTGGGACAAAAGAACAAAAACATCCCTACCCTGCACCCCCAAAAGACATCGGGGTGCACATTAACCCATTTTGACCCGAGATCAGATTCTAAAAATGTCTTCTATATCCTGACAGTTTTCTGAAAAAGCTATGTTTCTATGTCAGCCGTTCTTCGATTTTTCTAAAATAGCAGACCTACAAGCTCGTAGCGCGCCACTCGGTGGCGCGCTATGAGCTTGTAGATCTGCTATTTTTCAATAGCTAAAGCATATAATAATGCTAACACCAAAAGGGGTTCCCGCCCAAAATGCGTTAAGCGGGGTACATATAAGCGTCTACGACGTAACAGATCGATGCTCGACACGTTGCATGTATGTGCGCACCAGTGCAAAGATGTTCGGAAAAGAAGAGAAGGGAACCAACGGGGTGCGGGAAAAGGAAGTGAACGAACGCGGAGAGGGAGGAAAAGAAAGAGAAAAAAGCGAGAGAGAGAGAGTGAAAGAGAGAGAGAGTGAAAGAGAGAGAGAGTGCATCCAGGGGTGCAGCAGTATATGCAGAGTACAGTGAGATAAGAGTTAATATATCCCCCCTCCCTCCCTCCCTCCCTCCCTCCCTCTCGTTTGGCTCTCTCTTTCTTCCTCCCTT
>NW_027637334.1:0-6066 GCF_951216825.1 Electrona antarctica | reverse complement strand
AACAAACATGACTAATCGCCTCGCTTCAATCCCATCCGTCACTCCTCCGCGCTCCGTTTGCCGCGGCATCCCCTAACGAGGCTAACGCCCTTGTCCCCGTCTGGAGGGGGAGGGGGGAGGGGGGCGGTGCTCATGTTTGCGTGTCGCCCTCACTCGAGAGCATAAATCAAAGCACATTTCTCCCTACATATATATATCAACTTTGTTTATCAGTGCCGTCTTTAATTGAGATGGTGAAAGATGGGACAGCAATGTGACGCGACACAGCGTGCGGGTGTAGCTAACCGGCGTGAACAACAACAACATTGTTTCCTTTGACTATTCTTGTCTTCTAAACCTATATATCTGCAGGCCAGACTGACTGAGAGAGAGACGACGACGTGTGTGCGTGGAGAGAGCGGCATGCCCTCTGCTCTGGAAAAGCGATGGCGTCGAGAGGCGTATATATACGAGAACACAACATCGTTTCGTTTTTAATCCTGCTTCCACCTGTCACACCTGTTCAGGTCAACAGTCAAAGTGTGTGTGTGTGGGGGGGGGGGGGGGGGTGACATCACAGATCTGTGAGAGTGGGGGGGGGGGTGTCGTACTCACCATATATGGGTGTGACGCCCATGGACCCGGTGTGAAATGGTGGCCAGGCGATGTAGAGGTTAACTCAATTTATGATTTTATTTTATTGGGAAGCGGTATGTTTTCCTATATACGCAGAGAACTGAGCCGTGTTTCTTATTGTTTTTTATTGCTCGTAACAGTTTTATGCACTCTGCTGAACTGACTCTTTGCGTGTGTTCCTTATACCGTGCGTGCGTGCGTGCGTGCGTGCGTGCGAAGTGCATTTCGGAAAGAGGTTATTATGACAGTGATAAATCCATGCAGTTTAACTCACCCGTGGAGAAACAGTTTCAACCCTCAGAGGGGTCGGTCAATAATTGTAAGCTATGTCAAGAGCGTGTACACACACACACACGCACACGCACACGCGCATACCAAAGCACACACACACACACAGCATGAAAGCATTTGCTTATTTATTTTTTCTTTTAATGAGCAGTTTGTCTTCGGGCTGCATGTGGCTGCACCTCCTGTGGGAAACATTAACCACGTGCGAGTCGTTTCCCTCAGGACCACTGACACTGCGACACTGAGGTCCTAACCCCCCCCCCCCCCACCCCCCCCCCACGAAAGCAATAACTCATTATCAGAGAGAGAGAGAGAGAGAGAGAGGGGGGGGGAGAGGGGGAGAGAGAGAGAGGGGGGGAGAGAGAGGGGGAGAGTGAGAGGGGGGGAGAGAGAGAGAGGGGGAGAGAGAGAGAGAGGGAGAGAGAGAGAGAGGGAGGGAGAACAATGAAAAGCTCCATTAGAGGTCCACTGGGGGCCTTTTCATCGCATCTGTAAGTAAACGAGCGACGGGATAAATACTCGGTTCCCCCGCCGACACACCCGTAATTATTATTATGCCCCGGCTGTCCCGTTGTTGTTTGTTTTTTGCTTCGGTCGGTGCGACATTAAATTATAACGTGAGTGATAACCACGGGGTGGGCCCGTGCATGGTGATATTAAAACGGCCCTGCTGAAGTTCTACACGATGCACGAGTGTTTCCACAAATTATATTTAATATTCTATTGCTGTCTTTAGGACGAGAGCGTTTAACCACTTTAACCATTATTTTAAGCTTCAGCTGTTGAAAGATAGCATACAGTATCTACAAGCTTTGATTGATTGATTGAAGTATTTATTAACAGTTCAAGCACAACTCGATACAAAGACTGTTAACTGTGAGTGGTCGACCCGATAAAGCATTACACTTGTTTACTAGAGGGTCCACCTTGTTCAATTCATCAACACATTTAGAGACGTACAAATATACACTTCTATTTAGCCAAAGAACAGCTCATAGCGCTACGACCTTGTGGATCCGCGCTATTTTTGAAAAATTGTGAAAATGTGGAGCAAATCTTTGAATATAATATTCTTTCACAGCAAACGTTTCTAACTCATAACCTTGCTTCCATGAGGTCCCTGGGATAAAATATGTTCAGGGTCGGCGGGCCAATTACATATAATTCTAGGGGTCCTTGACATGAAATAGTTCGAGCACCACTGACATATAGAAACGTAGGTTTTTTTCAGAAAACTGTCATGAAAATGTCAAGACATTTAGTAGAATATGGCCTCAGTCCTACATGGTTTAAGTGGTTATAACCTGTCTGTCTAGGGCTCTTTGCTAAGAGGAAGTGTTAAGGTGAGGGTCGATATACTTGCTGGGGTATATTATAAATTCGTTGCTGTTGGGAGGAAACCTCATAACTCCATGTTTGAGGTTTTTGATTTTTTTTTGGCATAAATCAGTACAATTGAACACCCTTTACGTCTGTGTGTTGTTTCGAAAATATTGAACCAATGGAAAGTAGTAAAAAGTGCTTTGGACAAAACCTCTTAACTCCATTGGATCCTCAAAATGTCTGCTAAAGCAACTAACTCCACCACCTCTCCCCCTCTCATGAAAGTAATTGACAATATATAAAGTTACAACACCAACTTTGATGAGGCAGTTAGTTTGATGAG
Organism: Electrona antarctica; assembly: GCF_951216825.1. NCBI lineage: Eukaryota > Metazoa > Chordata > Actinopteri > Myctophiformes > Myctophidae > Electrona > Electrona antarctica. Next base: position 3,497 of record NW_027637334.1, on the reverse strand, counting down.
CAAATATTTTAGTTAAAAACGTTCGCTCTGAAATAATATATATTCAAAGATTTTCACATTTTCACAGATTTTTCAAAAAATAGCAGACCTACAAGCTCGTAGTGCGGCACTCAGTGCCGCACTACGAGCTTGTAGATCTGCTATTTTTCAATAGCTAATGTATAACACTAATGTTGTGACTGTGACCACATCTGTGCTTGTTGCCTGTCTGAGTCTGTGTGCATGTACACTTTATATAACTATGGTCCCTGTGCACTGTACACCTGCGTGCATAGATATCTGTACCGCTTATCTAGCCTGCGGTATAGCACGACGCTAATGCTGTATGCGGAACGCAGACGCTTCCGACATGCTGGTCCGTGTCCATTAGTCTCACAGCAAGAAGGATGAAGCTGTCAAAAAGCTTGTTACCCACAAGGTCAAAATGAACGTCTGGAAGCATACGAGCATGCGTGCGTGATGATGTTCCTGAAGCAGTGTAAGCAATGAGTGAACACGTTTTTTTTTCACGTACACACACACACACACACACACACACACACACACGTACACGTACGTACGTACGTACGTACGTACGTACGTACGTACGTGTCAGTACAGCATGTCAAAGAGCTATCCAAACAAACTTGGCCACATGACACACATGTCTGTGTAAACCTGATCTCTTCATAGCTGCTGGCTATAATATGTCAGAGCCAGGCCAACAACACATCTTCCAGCCTCCCCAGTACGTCGGCCACTCATTTCATTAAGATCCAGAGATAAGGCCCCGTTTGGCTGACCCCCCCCCGCCAGCCAGCTGTCTACAGAAATAGAGTGTACATATTAGCCCACATGCATATCGTCGCTGACTGTCAGGCCGGCTGTCGAAAACGGTTACGTTTCAGGAAATAATGGATAAAAAAGATGTTCGCAAACAACAGCATGGGATTCCTGTTGTTGTTGTTGTTGTTTAGACATAAGGTCTTGTTGATACCTTTTTTCAACGGTTAAATATATCCAAACCCACAGACAGACTTAACCGTATAACCCATTCTGGCCGGGAACCCAGAATGGGTTATACGTGCTGCTATATTGCTGCTATATTATAGAAGTTTTTTAGAAAACGTATTAGGTCAGGATTTTAGAAGGTGTTTTTAGAATCGGCCTCAGTCCAAAATATGTCTATATGTTGAGTGACCTTTCATGTGTTAGGGTGCTGCAGGAATGCACTATATATCACAAGTCACGACATTCAACAAATTATTCATATCATAAACACCTCCACTATTTACAGTGCATGTACATCACTCCCACAACTCTCTCTGTGTGTGTGCGTGTGTGTGTGCGTGTGTGTGCGTGTGTATGACATGCGTGTCTCGCCCCCCCCCCCCCCCCCCCCCCCCCATCAGACACCTCCGATTTATGCACAGCCAGCTGATCATGACATGACTTCTCCATTCCGAGAAGCAGCAACACCTCCTCCTCCTCCACACATCACGCAAACGCAGCCATGATAACACACGCTATATACACTCACACCGTAACGGTACTGCATGCATGATGCTGTGCACGCAAGTGTGCTAACTTGCTTCCGGGCTCTCAGGCCCATTAAAACGGCCTGGTTTCCACTCGATAGCTTTGTAGCTGTTGGGGCTCTTTAAAGCAGTTAAGTGCAAGGGCTTGTTTGAAACGTCAGTTGCTGTTGAATCCACGGTGGTTTGAGCACATCTGTGACACCTTCCCCTTTTCCCAGACACCTTCTACCCATAACCTTCCCCTCTCCCCATCCGTTCCTTTCTGTTCCACTTGCCTTTTCCTCCTCCTCTTTCACTCATCCATGATGGAAAGGGACAAAGAGAGAGCAGGAAGGGCAAAGAATTTAAGTAGTGTAGAGTGCCGCGTACATGCACGTGCATGTGTGTGTGTGTGTGTGTGTGTGTGTGTGTGTGTGTGTGTGTGTGTGTGTGTGTGTGTGTGTGTGTGTGTGTGTGTGTGTGTGTGTGTGTGTGTGTGTGTGTGTGTGTGTGTGTGTGTGTGTGTGTGTGTGTGTGTGTGTGTGCTCTCAGCTGCTGCTGTGTCTTATACGTGTCTCAACATTCTCCATGCCATCTCTCTTCCTCTATGTGCAACGAGGGATGAAATCGATAGGATCGTGACATGTGTGAAGCCGGCATGGGATGCCATATGTATCAAGCCGTTTTAATGCCATGGCAGTATGTTATATCAAATGTATGTGCGGGAGATCTGTGTGTGCCAGAGCACACTCCCGGGGCCTGTCTGTGGTGTGGTGGTGTCGGTGAGTCATTGCTTCCACATAGATAACTCCCCCCTGTCTCATCCTCTCTGCAATGGAGTGAAGCAGTGATACAGTACATGCTTCATATCGTTGCAGGGTCTTCATGACTATCCTATTTTATGATGAATCTGGACTGCGTGTTTATTAATCCCTGTATGTATTTCATCATCGTACACTTGAATAGCATATCTGTTATTTTCACTACTTTGGAGGTGGAAAAACATTTGGAACATTTCTGAACGCCGCTGGGAAGGTTTTCGCCTGGCGAGGTCAAAATAGGGACGACGGTGTCGGTGTGGTTTAAGTGCTCGCATACAACATGCATGTAATGCAGAGATTAAATATAGTGCATTTTGCATCCCAAAACACATTTTATAGTTAAGGGACGCAATAAAACAACGACCTTTGCATCCACGGTGATGCACTTCTGTACTACTGTACTGTTTTTTTTATTCTAGTTTATTTTACTAGCTTTATAATAATAATTTCTTCTTCTGTTTTCTACATGAATATAACCACATTATAAGCATATCAAATGAAATGGGAGTTAAATGGTAAAATATGACTCCTAACGTTGTTGAAGTGGGACTCATAAAATGTCCCATGGGACTCGTCTAAAAGACCATCCCTGCATCCCGGGACTCATTACATTGAAAACCTATTTACATCACTGGTAATGTGCACAGAAATGCCATATGTGCGGACTGCAGAGTACATTTACGACTGATGAAAGTGCATGTGTGTGTGTATATATGCGCAACTCGCGGGTGCACGCCCGCGTCTTGTCTGTATTGGCCATATAAACAACGCCCATCAGGAAGCCAAAGGCCCATGGGGACACTTCCAAAGGCCCATGGGGACACTTCCAAGGCAGAGCATTGTGGGAAAGACAGACAGCTGACGCCTCTCACAGCACTAGCAGACATTTCAACGCCACATACCCAGCATGCCTTGCGGTCTTAAGACTGTCCAGATACCCGCCGACATTGGCTCCTCCTATCTGTCGGAATGTGACAGCTTGGAAGCCGCCACAGTAGGCTAATTCCAGAAAAGCATGATGACCACATGGATGTTCTTCTTCCTCTTTCCTTTATTGCTTATGGGGGGAGGGAGGGGGGGGGTCTAAGCAGTTGACAAGACAGGTGTCTGAAACTCTTCCCGACTGACAAAGGCTGCGTGGGTGGATTCATAATTACCCCACCTTGCCTGAACACACACC
>NW_027637335.1:100485-160851 GCF_951216825.1 Electrona antarctica | reverse complement strand
GCTGGGATTAGCGTACGACGAGATGCCATGCGCCACTGGAACACGTATCAAAGGATAGAGGCAGCCTTCTCATTGGATGACAGGGCATGATTTGAGAAGCAAATGGCAGTCAAATTTGTGAGATTAAACGTGCTGAAACTAGGATACAAAATTAGAAATACGGGTCGCCTGATTGTAGATTTACACACATTACACACATTATTTGAAGCACTGTCCACATTTTGTACAGAAAAATAAATCTGTGAATATTTTTTTCCATTCATCCCAGCTCTGATGTCATATCACATTTGATATCTCAGATTATCTGTGCATCGAGACACAGCTCTGATATCATATCACATTCATTTGATATCTCAGATTATCTGTGCATCGAGACACAGCTCTGATATCATATCACATTCATTTGATATCTCAGATTATCTGTGCATCGAGACACAGCTCTGATATCATATCACATTCATTTGATATCTCAGATTATCTGTGCATCGAGACACAGCTCTGATATCATATCACATTCATTTGATATCTCAGATTATCTGTGCATCGAGACACAGCTCTGATATCATATCACATTCATTTGATATCTCAGATTATCTGTGCATCGAGACACAGCTCTGATATCATATCACATTCATTTGATTTTGATATCTCAGATTATCTTTTTTTCATACATTTTTATCCCACGATTTTGTAACCCATTTTTTCACCCAGTGTCAATAAGGGCCTTCCTCAGCCCTTAGTAAGGGCATATGTCGACCCCACCCGCTACCCTCCGCCCCACCCCCTCCTGGTGCTGCGGCCATCTTGGATCCTAAACACAATACAAATGGGAGAGGGGTGGGGCCAAGGGGGCAGGCAGACTTTCCAACGTTGAAGCTCTGGGTCCTAGTGGTAGGAGGAGGGACTACAGGCGGACCCGTGGATTCATGACCGGGAAACCCCGTGCAGCTGGGCTTTAACGTTGAGCGCTCGGTTGCCCTACGTCACTCAGGACCTCAAAGTTGAGGTCCTGGGAGGGACTTCCGGCAGTCTTCCGGGTGCTTCAAAACGCCACTGAGCAACTTCCACTGACATGAATAGCTGGGGGGGCGGAGCTTCGCGCCAGTTCAGTCTCTATTATATATATACTCTATGGGTGGGGCTGAGAAAGGCCCTTATTATCTAATGTAATCCTGGGCGCTACACTTCCTCTGCCAACCTGGGGGGGGCAGCGGACTGACCTCAGGCTTCCTTCTATGCATGAGGAGTCCAAGCTGCTTCTTTTCACCTGACAGGAGGGAGAGTTTCCCCGGGCCGGACGTAGCGCGTGGGAAGGAACACGTTATTCCGACCAGTTCCTTTTCCCTCCATCAGACGCCCCCCGGCTGGCCAGGGGGAGGTAGTTTAGAGACCAGGATTACTGGTTACAATCCTTAAATCACATTATAATAATCACAGAATCACCCATTACAGAACTAAATGCCACAGGGAGGAGGCCGGGGAGGTGGAGGGAATTTGAACGCTAACAGTACGTTTTAACAGCGGGCGACTTCCGGAAGTGCATTATTTGTTTTTGATTGATTGATTGATTGAAATATTTATTAACAGTTTGCAGAATTACAGTACATTTCAAGCACAAACTCAATACAAAGACTGTTAACTGTGAGTGGACGACCCAATTAAGCATTACACTTGTCAATGGGAATGCTATTATTTTACACTTTGACATACAGTGGTGGTGTGCTACATGTATTTTTAAGCTATATTGTTTGGCTTTTTCTGCCTGTATTGATAGTAAAGAGTAGTCTGACATGAGGGAGAGAGAGAAAGGGGAGTGGCACGCAGCAAAGGCCGTCGGGATCTGGAGTCGAACCCGTGACAAGCTTTCAGGCATGTTTTTTTGCTCGTTTTTGCTTTGGTTTTTTTAAGATATATTTTTGGGCTTTTTTCTGCCTTTATTGGATAGTGTACAGTATGGTGACAGGAAATGGGGGAGAGACACGGGGGGTGACACGCGGCAAAGGTCGTTTTTTTTTTTTGCTAGTTTTGAAACAATTTAGAAAGGATTCACGTTGACCCACAATGCCCAGAAGAAGAGAGACTCTACTGTGTTGAAGGTGATTCAAACATTGTGAATTCAATGAAATCCACACTCGAAATGAATTAACCACAATCAGGTGAGCATTGCTGGCATATTATGACACAATGCATCTTTCACAATGTTTAACAGTCACAGCTCAGTAGATGGAGAGATGCCACTGCCACGTTGACCTGCGCAGTGGCGTGCACAGACATTTAGAGGGGCAGGTGCTCAAGTGAAAAAATGGGCACGTTGTGCAGCGCGTGGAACCGGACGGTTGCCTTAATAGTGTGAGATTTATAGATTTAGGGGCCTAAATAATATATTAGAAGCTTTTTATCAAGAATTGATCAATGTCACCATGGTCGACTCCACACACTGTACAAAAAATATTTTTGTTTTTTTTGTTTTGTTTTTTCAAAAGGGCACATTGCTCTAGCACCCCCTAGTGTCTATATGTGCACGCCACTGGACCTGCGGGAGCCACAGAATAGAGAGCACTCAGGATTAGCAAAGCTTGAGTCCCAAATGCATAAAAATAATACCTTTTCCCTCCTCCAGAAAAACACCTAGAGTTATTCAGTTAGTTCCGAGTGTACAATTTCTTTTCAATTTCGAACTTTTCAATTGCAAATCAGGCCACATTGCTTTGAATCATCTGAATAGAAAAAGTCACGACAGGGTCGCTTCCAAAAAAACACGAGCCTCACATTAGGAAAACTCTGGCCTATTAGGAAGCAGACATATGTAGCTTAACCCGTTTCGACCTGAGATCAGATTCTAAAAATGTCCTCTACATCCTGACAGTTTTCTGAAAAAGCTATGTTTCTATGTCAGTCGTTCTTCGATTTTTCAAAAATAGCAGACCTACAAGCTCGTAGCGCGCCACTCGGTGGCGCGCTACGAGCTTGTAGATCTGCTATTCTTCAATAGCTAAAGCATAACATAATGCTAACACGCAAAAAATGGGTTAAATGACACTGCTGTGCACCCATGGGATATGGAAATAAGGTGCACCGACCACGTGACTTCACTTTATACCTCTCTCTTTTTATTATCATGCAAAAACGTGCCGGTGTGATAAGCCCTCCTATGAAAAGCCAGAGGAATATTGTCCCAGTGTGCCAGAGTGAATCCATGGTCCTCTGCTGCAAGAAGGTCATCAAATGCTTTCTCAATCGTTGACACTCCATTTCTAGTAATGCCAGAGGATTAGCGACGTGATTTCCAACGTGGTGATAAGGAACGAAGGCCGGATTCAAGCACCTTCTGAAAAGGCTATTCAGAGAAATGTGACAATGGTTAAAACACCCCGAACGCCCGGGGTTATTTAATCCATTGAATCGGAGCGCCCGGCGATTTATAGCAGGGGAGCACATTTAGCGACGGACCGGATGTTATCCCGGATGTGGCTGAAGCAGCTAGATGTAGCCAAAACACTCTTGAGGCGATCGACAACAACGGGAGGTATGATTAATTCTAACGTGACGGGACCGCGGTGGGCCGTCTGACACAGGATCTTTTCTTAGAATTGGACGGAATGATTTAGATCCAGAGATTTCCATCTCGTCGGCTAAACGGGAGGGGAACATTTTCGATGACGTCCCACTGTTGCGCAACATCGAATGTTGCGCAACTGATGCTCCCAGCCTGTGGAGCGATGCGATCGGTTTTGATATCAATAACCTCCGTCCTTTTGATAAATCTCCGTCTTGAGCGCTGGGCGTTACTAATTAAAAGGGCGGAGAACTCCGTCCTGTGCGCTCAGGGTGTTAATCACCCAACTTACTACTAACTTTAAAGAGTGCCACGATTTTTGTCCACCCTAAAACATGATCATCAGGTATTATTATAATATAAGGAGGAAGAACTTGTTCCAAAAAGTGTTCAGTATTTGTTAAAATCATGCTTGTATGTGGACACGCCCACCAGTTCATTAACAGATTAATCGCCCAGGACGAAGTTCTTTGTCCTTTCTATTAGTAACGCCCGACGCTCAGGACGAAGTATTGTCTTAAAGACGAAGTTTATTGATACGAGAACAGATCGCCTGGCTGTATAGCCCAGGCGCGCCTGCTGGGCTCTCCTCGGTGACGCGCAAGACTGAGACGTCATCAAAAAACTCCCTCCTCTGTTTAGCTGATGAAAACGAAAATCTTAAAACGTTCATAAATCGCGATCTAAATCATCCCGTCTTTTTCTGAAAAAAGATCCTGTGTTAGACGGCGCTCCGCGGTCCAGTCGCTAGTCGCGATAGATTTATTCTTGTCTCCCGTTGTTGTCGATCGATTCTAAAGTGCTGTGGCTATTGTTAGCTGCTACACAACATCATGAACTTCCGGCCGGTCCGTCCGGAAAAGGCGTCCGTGTTTATAAATTGACTGGGCGCATGAATGTAATGGATTAAATAGTTCCGGGCAATTAAAGTGTTAAGGGCGCGTTCGGAAATAGCGCACTGAGCGCACTGTGCAATGCAAACTAATAGGCGAGTGCGCTCCCGGTGCGCATTTCCGAACGCACCCTAAGTATGCCTGGTTTGCCTGGTGGGTGGTGATGGGTGGTGATCCACCTGAACTGAAGCCACACCCACAGCTTTAGTTGTATGATAAAGGGGGAGGGGTTAGGGGAGGGGCTGATAGTGTGATGTCACTATATTACTGTTTATTTCATTGGCCCGTTTGACTGTCAAAGGGTTCAGCCTCCAGGAAGAAACCCTAAATACAAAGTTAATACACCATTGCACATAAAAACGACTCCAGGGTGTCTAATGAAGCACTGTCACCTCATAGACACATGAAAAACTGGAAAAATACAAAGATTGTGGCACTCCATCTTTAATGTGCAGTGTTGGAATATTAACTAAATGACCCTGCTCTTACTATAAGCTCTGAATGCAGTGAGTTTTTACACTGACTATAATGTCTAGTAGCACTGTAGCAGTGTCTCTGTAGGAGGTTCCAGTTAATGGCCTTTAGACACACAATGACCTTTAGAATTCACGGCTCACACAACAGTTAGAAAAATAAGTGTATTTTTGCACTCACACAAAATGCATCAAGTTGGAGGTCACTTAAAACCCATTTTGGGGCGGGAACCCCTTTTGGTGTTAGCATGATGTTATGCTTTAGCTATTGAAAAATAGCAGATCTACAAGCTCATAGCGCGGCACCGAGTGGCGCGCTACGAGCTTGTAGATCTGCTATTTTTGAAAAATCGAAGGAGGACTGACATAGAAACATAGATTTTTCAGAAAACTGTCAGGATGTAGAAGACATTTTTAGAATCTGATCTCAGGTCAAAATGGGTTAAAACGACACACAATGTATAGTGCTAAACCCTACAGAAACCACTGCCGACGTGCACTATGGAGCGACACTGGGCATTATGTTCTAGGTAAAACCACTTGCTTGCCATAACAGTGTTTATGACTACATGAGTCACGACTAGTTTCCAGTGATTTTGAAGGTAATTTCCTCGTGAAGGTCGTGTATAGATGCTTGCGTTGATTTACCTCTCCGTCTCTAACGGTAGGTATATCGACGCGAGCTGGGCTTCTCCGAATAATTAGTTATTGATTAGTAGTGATTTGCCATAATTGCAGTAATGGAGGTGAATCCTACTTTAGCTACATGTACATGTAACAGCACACACACACACACACACACATATATAACATACACACACACACACCACCACCACCCTGCACCGTTTTCTCTCCCTAGCTAGCTCTCACTTTCTGTGCCACCACTAGTTAATGGCCTCCAAGGCTCTGCTCTCATGCTAAACCCCCCCCCCCCCATTCTTCTCTCCTGCAAAACCCTCCTCTCTCTCTCTCTCTCGCCCCATTCTTCCTCTCTCCTGCGTAAAACCCACTCCTTTCTATCTTTCTCTCTCCCTTCCTCACCACTTGCTCCATTCTTACTCTTTTCTCTTACAAAACCCACGCCTTTCTCTCTCTCCTCACTAACTCACTCGCTCCACTCTTCTCCTTCCTTCTCTCCTAAAAACACGCTCCTTTCTCTCTCCTTCCCTCCATCCCTCACTTGCTCCATTCTTCCCCCTCTCTCCCGCTCCCTCTCTCTCTCTCTCTCTCTCTCTCTCTCTCTCTCTCTCTCTCAGACCACCCAGACCGCCACCGCTGTGTGATCCAGCTGTTCCCCTGCTGTGGCTTGCATTTGTATTACTTTGTTTCTGCATGGCTACGGTCAGAGCCAGCCATCCATCCATCCCTCCCCCCTCCTTCCCCTCTCTCTCTCTCTCTCTCTCCCTCCCACACTCTCTTCTGGCTCTCCTCTCCCTCTTCTTTCCTCCCCAGAGAATCAAGAGAAGGATGGCTATTGTGTCTGGTGCAGGTGTCCTCTGCGGGGGTGGGGGAGGAAGGGCTGGGGGGGGGGGGGGTGGTTGGCCGCCGTTGGTTGAGGGGGAGGAGGGGGTTAGGTTATTCAGCCTGAGATCCCCCCCACCTGTGGCAGGTCCCGACCCACATGAGTCAGCCAGTCACTCCTTGGGCCGTGGAACTTTTTTGTGAGCTCCCGGCACGACACACACACAAGGGAGCTTGGCAAGTCCTACAATGCTGCGTGTTCCTCATGAGTGATTCACGCTTCAGCTAGTCGTCCACACCACCCGGCCTCCAGCCCAGACTGGTTTAAAGTGAGAAAGGGGAAGGAGAATGCTGAATGGCCCAGAAGTGAATGGGGAACTCGGGCTCCGCCGTTGGTTGCATGAATGAGCCAACACACAGAGAGGGCAAAAAACACCGTACGAGACCCGGGCAAAGTTGTAACATTGAATTTCAAAACGGCCCCTCGCAAATCATTTCTCAACCGGCATCGCCGGCGCAAGGCTGACGGACGTTGTGTCATCATAAGGCGGCGGGCGGGCGGCCGATAGACCCCCCCCCTCTCCATATTACAATATGCTGCAGCACAGATACCGCAATACTATTATGTGTAAAAGATATATTGAAATTGTGAAAAAGGGATAAATCTAGAAACTATTTAATCTGTCAAATTACAGACACACGTAAATTAGCCTTCATATCTGCATATCTATCTGTTTAGACAGCTAACGTGATGGCAAAATGTTTGAAGCGATTGAACGCGTGACCAAGCGAACAACAGCCAAGGGATAACAATAAACTTTTAGTGTGTGAGCCACAACCAGATACTTTTCAGGTGTTTGTCAAGACATGTTTTACAGGTTCACAGAGATCTGTAAGATAATAGCCGAACAAAATAGAAGAAAAAAAAAAGTGGAATGCGTCCGATGCCTCTTAAAGGGATACATTGGTTGTCTTGAAAAGGGTTTTGAGTTTTGACAAGAGCATTCGTCCTCAATTCTCCCCTAAAAGGGATTGTTAGTATTGGTCGCATTCCTTGTGCAAGCAAAGAATTCATTACTTTGCACAAGTTCGCATGCATATCCCCCTAAAGCCATTTTAGGGAATCTTAAGTATACAAGATCTACAAAATATGTGTATTTTCCCGGTGAGGAATGACTCATGGATGTCATGGTATCCCCGTCACGTATAGTCTGTCTGCTGACTGTCTGTCTGTGAGACTGCTTCAAATGTCTGGAAACCTTTAAGTGAAGCAGAAAAGTGTTTGAAACACATAATCTTCAGATCTGTTTTTGTCTAGCCCATTTTGGGGCGAGAACCCCTTTTGGTGTCTTTTGATGTTATACTTTAGCTATGGAAAAATAGCAGATCTACAAGCTCGTAGCGCGGCACCGAGTGCCGCGCTACGAGCTTGTAGGTCTGCTATTTTTTGAAAAATCGTGAAAATGTAGTGCAAAGCTTTGAATATATATTCTTTCGGAGCCAATGTTTTTAACTCAAATCTTTGTTTCTGGGGGGGGGGGTCCCTGGAACAACATATTTTCAGATGGGGGTCGACGGCCAAATACATACAATCTTGGGGGTCCTTGACATGAAAATGTTTGAGAACGACTGACATAGAAACATGGGCTTTTCAGAAAACCGTTTAGAAGACATTTGTAGAATCGTCCTCAGGTCCAAATGGGCTAGGCGGCTGAGATTTCTCAAGTACAGTAACAGTATCAGTAACTGTTGCTGCTGGAAACCCAGGCTCTCCAGGTGAGTTTGCAGTAGATCTGCCTCATTACTGAAACACACAACAACAACGGCCTCGGGGGCTGAAATAAGGGGAAGTCGTCCCTCGACTCTGATCCTGGAGAGAGACGGCTTTTTTTTGCATTTCTTGCCGCCAGATGGGTCAACTGAGGTCAGGGACAACAGGGAGGCTGCAGATCGTGAGCCCCCTCAGGACCCTTCACCCGTAGGGCCTCGAGGGGATATGTATCAACCACCACAGCCTAGGAAGTATGTTAACAGACATGTTGGGACTTGTGGGCTTGTTCACAAACACAACAACCAAAAGGGATTTCTTGTTTGTTATCTTTTCAGCCTTCATTGGGGCTGCATGTTGGTTTCATCACCGCTTGTTGTTTTGCTCAGGTGTGTTGCGTCCCGGCCGGGGCGGCGTCCCCTGTTGCCATCGTTCCAGAGGGGGGGGGGGGCTTCTTCTTAACACACAAGGTGTCCAATTATCCATATAGTAGTAGACTGGGGACCTTGCGCGAGTCCCTTTTGGAAAAACGTGTGCATAATGTGCGTACGTGTCCGTGTGTGTGTGTGTGTGCACATGTGGAGCGAGCGAGCGAGGGCGGGTGGGTGGGGGAGGGGAGGGGAGGTGTCCTAAAATAAATTGCGTTTGCGCTCCTCGACCGGTCCCAGCACAGTGGAGAGTGATGGGGAGGAGAGGAGGAGGAGGAGGAGGAGGTTAACCTCACTTTAATGGGAGTAGTTACAGGATTCAGATTTCAGCAGAGTAATTTAATGCCACCATGACCCCTCTTCCTTCCACTCACCACCGCCCGCCACCAAGGCAAAACGCCATTTAAAACATGCTGCCTCCCTCCCTCCCTCCCTCTCTCTCTCTCTCTCTCTCTCTTCTCTCCCCCCTCTTTTTCTTCTCATCTGGCTCTTTCTTTCTTGTCGTCGCTCTTTGTCTCTTTCGTCTGTCTGTCTCTTTCTTTCTCTCCGTCTCTCTCTCTCTCATGTGGGATCCAATATACTTATATCACTTTGGATTTTTACAGCCAGATAAGATATGAAGATTTTACAACATCCTGACCCTCCCCGCCCCCTTGCCTATACGCTGTAAAACCCTCGGCGTTCACTTAACCCTGAGTCTGCACAAAATAATGGAACCAAATGGAGCCACAGATAAACTCAGGACTTTTCTATGTAATGCTGTCAGCTTGCCTGTTGCTGCTGTCCATGGTCACGCTCAACAATAATAAGCATCATTTTTATGAACTCTCTGGATGATACTGTTAGTATAGATAGAAGAACACAAGTGCAAGGCAGCTTACAATGCTCTATAAACATTACAACAACAAAAAACACAGACAGAGCGGTGATTAGAAGTGAGACGAAAGTTCTTCTGTTTGAGGATTTTACTTTCAAACAGTCTAGCCCATTTTGGGCGGGAACCCCTTAAGCATTATGTTATGCTTTAGCTATTGAAAAATAGCAGATCTACAAGCTCATAGCGCGCCACCGAGTGGCGCGCTACGAGCTTGTAGGTCTGCTATTTTTGAAAAATCGAAGAACGACTGACATAGAAACATAGCTTTTTCAGAAAACTGTCAGGATGTAGAAGACATTTTTAGAATCTGATCTCAGGTCAGAATGGTCTAGGAGAGAGCGGGGTGACATTCAATTCAAGCATAAGCTCGCAGCAAGCTCGACAGAAACGAGAGCGCTTTGATATGCCCGGATAAGAAGGCGATAATGCTCGCGTAAAAGCAACGAGCGAGATGCTGTGGGGAAAAACAATGAGATGAGAGAAATGTCTGACGCCTTCATAGGACAGACATTTCCACTCGTACAGAAACAATGCCGTGCTTCCACAGCGGTCACGGAAGAGGAAGTACTCGATCCACAGGGGCCTCTGACTGTGAAGCATTTTGTTTCACATGAATATCATCAGAATGGGAATGATAATCATAATAATCTTCTTATTGGCCAGGTATACGTTCACGTACAAATAATGATGTGACGAAGATGTGTCGGTTATATCCATAATAACCCATTTTGGGGCGGGAACCCCTTTTGGTGTTAGCATTATGTTATGCTTTAGCTATTGAAAAATAGCAGATCTACAAGCTCGTAGCGCGCCACCGAGTGGCGCGCTACGAGCTTGTAGGTCTGCTATTTTTGAAAAATCGAAGAACCACTGACATAGAAACATAGCTTTTTCAGAAAACTGTCAGGATGTAGAAGACATTTTTAGAATCTGATCTCAGGTCAAAATGGGATAAGCACCACTGTATTCCCCCAGCAAAGTGTATAGGAGGCAGTGAAACACAGAAGTAGGTCGCTTTCTAGGTCTTATTATAAAGCCAAATCCTCTGAAAAACGACACTATACAGAGATCGCTAATGCAAACGCATGAATAAATAATCCATCTTAATTACGCATGCTAAATAGAAAAAAGGTGACACAGCTGAATACATTTTGTCCTTTATCTCAAGTCGTGTGTGTTTTTGTTGGGAGCAGATGTGCGCACAATGGACTATATTTTGGAAGGGGAGGGAGGGGTCCTTTTTTTCCCCCTATTGAAAGGAAAAAAGCCCCTTTGGGTTTTACTTCCGGAGCGTGCGATATTTAAACATTCAATCTTTCAACATTAATTTGGGACTCATTGTTTTTACTCTGTTTTTACACTGCCCAGTGAATCAAGTGTCGTCGTCCCCTGTCTCCCTGTTGTCCCCTCGCCCCCCTCCCACCCCACCCCACCCCAGACACACACAACTCCACCATCTCTCTCACACACTCACATGCACTGGTGTGCACACACACACACACACACACACACATGGGTCAGTGACGTGACACCCCTAAAAAAGTGTTTTTTAAAAACCTTTAAATAACAGGAATAAAAATCATTTACTTTTGTTCTACTCACTCTCATCTTTATGGAAACATATTTTGTTTTTAGATATTTTATTGGAATCAGAATGTATTCAGCATTTTGTTGTACTTGTGCCTAAAATCATCATATGGTGTGACATGACAATAATCGTTTATAAAATGAAAATGGAGTACACCTTTCTTAAGTTACTCACTTTATCAAAGTCCTTTATCATAACTAACCTGTAATCCACTATAGTTTTGTGAAAATTTCTTAAATCTGTATATTATTTTCGTAATCAACACTCAATGTGAGGCCCATCTTGTCGGTCTTTCAACATATTTTGTATTTATTGTGACACAACTTTCTCTAAAATTACACAAATATTTGTGACTCTTCCTGATACTATTTGCTATGTAATCCATTAACATTAATGGTTTCATCATTAATAAAAGGTATGATTTTTCACTATTTAGAACGTCACACCAAATGATTTAGTGTCACACCGTATGATCATATCTTCATTTCTCAAAGCAAACTGTGTTTTAACCTACCTATTAGTGAGTACTGAACTTTACAGATTGATTAAACAATTACTCAGGAAAAACAGCAACAGGAAAATTGCTTTAACATTGAATAACATGCAAATGACTGAATAAAACAAAATTTAACACATTTTATTGTGGATAGTTGCAGATTTTAGGTGAAGCTGTTTAAAACAAATGTTTAAATGGACAAAAGAAACATGGGTCTTTGTTATTTATTGTTATATCTGTAGGAAAATACAGTTTGCATCATATGGTGTGACAAAAAAGTCATATGGCGTGACAGGCAGACAGTCACACCATTATGATATAGTGTCACACCATATTATGTTTTCTGCACTTAACATAACCTTGAGGCTACTAGCTACACATTAGCATGCTAACAACATGCTAGCTATAACAAAGCAACATAGATTTACATGTAATTATGACCAAAAAATCTAATAACTTTAGCTTTTTTAATGAAAAAGGTGTCACACCCACAGACACTCGGATGAGTCGCATTGGTCAGCGTTCCAACAAGATCGTATTTCATGGAAATGTTAAAATGATAATTCACCACAGACACCTGTCATGCTATTGTAATGCAAGTGCTGAGCAACCTTACTGAAGAAGGACCTCTCTATCCCAATGGGTGTCCAAACAATTGCCTGTTGAAATTTCCCAAAATGGTGTCACACAATATGATTTTGGTTTGGGGGACAAAATCTTTTTGATCAGAAATTACTGAAAACATTATGCTTGGACTTTGAAAAGATTAGGCTCACAAATAGACATCTATATTATATTTATGGAATTTTTAAAATAATTTTAGCATTTTTTTCCCTTTGTTTTATTCAAGTTCCTACTTTGAGAAACAGGGTCAGGACAGTCGCACCATATGAGTTTTGCTATGTTTGGTTGACAATTCTGAAGAAATGAGGAATGAAATGTTTTAATCTTGAGTATGTTCACATGAAGCATAATGTCCTGCACAATATTCAGAAGGTTTTTGACAAATATATTTTTTATTTATACGCGTTTGACACTGAGGACAGCAAAGGACAGCATGTCACGTCACCCACCCACATACACCCCAACTCCCCCCTCCACTTGGCTATCGGACATCAATCTGGCCTGCACCGTCTGCTCAGCCTCACTGGGCAATTAACCACATTGAGAGCGAAAGCTCTAATCAATCCCTGGCCTCCTCCTTCACTCACACACACACGTACACAAACGCACGCACGCACGCACGCACGCACGCACGCACGCACGCACGCACGCACGCACAAGCATACATCCCCAGGGTTGACTCTTTGGACCGCTTCACCAGTCCAGTGCAGCCAAAACAGTCCTCTTGAAACCACACACATGCACATACACACACACAGCAAGACACATGCATGTTCGTATACAGTGCTACATACACATAACAACGTGCATGTTGTACAGACATACACATACTGTACAGTATAACAAGACACACAGGCGAACGTTGGCTGGGATATTTGGGATGAGATAAGGCCTGGGATGAAATCAAGTAGTTATTGAGTCCAGTGTTCCCAGCATGCGTCTGAAGCAGAAACTCAGTGTCTTTGCTGAACTAGAATGGTGGACTGATGTTCAAGTTTTAGTTTTAGTCCTCTTCTTGTGGCATTCCTGAACTGACTAGTAGACCATGTGTTCACGTTTAACACCATCATCATAATCACAGCTGCTTTCATTTGATAGCTAGCGATCCACAAGCTCACAACGGATCGCGATTTCCGGTGCGTGTCTTAGGATGAAGAAGTATAAATCAGGTTTCCGAGTCACACTGTATAACACGGTATACATGTACAAGACAGTTGATTCAAGAACACATAAGGTAAGCCTTGTCCACAATGAGTCCCTTTTCACTGGTGTCCTCATGATACATATACCGATTATACAATTGTCATAGACATAATATAACTTGTGTCACCTTACTTCTAGTGTTGAAGGTTCAAATCTCAGTGGTCATGAGTTTTGGGAGGACTCGTTTTGAGTAAAGCAATGTCCTGCTGCCTCTTACATTATGTGCTAATTCAAAACAGGTGGTACGCAGCGCAGTTGAGTGATATCTAACGAGCACTTCCAAACTCCAGCACTTAGAAAAAGAATCACCTGCAAAGGACACAAAGTAGCTCATAACATGTCTACAGTGGATTTTTATGAAACAAAAAGGATAGAAAGAGAATAATTCAAGCTTTTCGTACAGCTGCAATGTTGGTGTGTCTGACGTTGTGTAACACAATCAGATAGGACCTTTCTGTTTGGATGAATGGACTGCCAATGGAAGTTGCACCTAGGTAGCACCATAGACATATATACGTAGACGCCCTTTCCGGCTCTGAGGCGCGTGTCACCATTGAAGACACAATTTTCCCGACATTCCTTGCAAAGCATTAGCGGAAGCTTGTCAAGCTTCCGCGTGCGTAACATAAGTCCCGGAAAAGACGCGCTGTGATTGGCCAGTAGTCACTTGAGTGACAGCGAGAGACATGGAGGAGTCGCATGAGTGACGTCACTTGGGCAGCGACGCAGTCGCCTTCAGCAAATGCCTTCAGCACTTCTAAATAAGAAAGCTGCGGAGAACTGTTGCTTTGTGTTCACTCTTTAATGTTTTCTGTTAGTAATCTAATCCCCCCTGGCTCTGATGTCGTATTGTTAATAACTTTGTTGTTTGTGTTTGTTTGTTTGTTTTGTTTTGTATTGTAATGTATATTGTCATGACTGTTATAAAGATTTGTTAAAAAGGAAAAAAAAGCCTTCAGCACTGCACTTCCGCCTTCATTGGGATACACGTCGCTCCAATGAACAGCAACGGCCAGTGAGGCATCTATTTCTTATAATATCTATGGGTAGCACCTTGACATGAACTTATATGGTAAGATGGCCGCGGTCTGCATATGGAGAATACAGCATCACGCCTTCATTGGCAGAGTCATGGCTTACTAAAATATAGGCTATATTTAATTTAATTTATGTATCTATGTCTGCAGACGGACAGACAGATTTATATATACATTTTGCGTCGGTCGGTCATCTAAAGACTGTACTATGTTGTCGATGCGGAACAAACTTCATTAACCCATTCTGACCTGAGATCAGATTCTAAAAATGTCTTCTACATCCTGACAGTTTTCTGAAAAAGCTATGTTTCTATGTCAGTGGTTCTTCGATTTTTCAAAAATAGCAGACCTACAAGCTCGTAGCGCGCCACTCGGTGGCGCGCTATGAGCTTGTAGATCTGCTATTTTTCAATAGCTAAAGCATAACATAATGCTAACACCAAAAGGGGTTAATGTTACTATACCCCCTTTGATGTTTGAAACAATGTAACTCCTTGAAAGGTTTAGATTAGCATGGCCGGTGCAAGAGGGGGAACTCTCTTATCAGACGGTGAGAAATATTAGATTTCCTGCCATTCTTATTTATTTAGGGTTCTATTCATCTCTGCACTTTGAGGAAATTGTGTTTGTGCGTGTGCGTGTGTGCGTGTGAGAGAGAGAGAGATAGATACGAAGGCGTCCCTGTACTGCCTGTCTCATTGATTCATATGGACCTAAATGTCAGCACAAGGAGGGCAGGAGACCCCTCTCAATCCCCCAGAGAGCACCATATGATGGCTGGGTTAAAGGCTGTATATTCACAACCTGATGTGACAGCAATAACCCAATGGTCTTCTTTCTTTGCCATCAAAAGTTAATGTCTTCCATACCGTATGATATGCAGAGGCCTAAACCTGTACATTTTATTACCGGATTTTTACCATATTAAATTTTACATTTTAAAATGTCATTTTAGTCCTGAACGTAAAGATCATCCCCATATGGGCTGTGATCTGGTCTAGTCCTGAACGTAAAGATCATCCCCATATGGGATGTGATCTGGCCTAGTCCTGAACGTAAAGATCATCCCCATATGGGCTGTGATCTGGCCTAGTCCTGAACGTAAAGATCATCCCCATATGGGCTGTGATCTGGCCTATAGTCCTGAACGTAAAGATCATCCCCATAAGGGCTGTGATCTGGCCTAGTCCTGACCGCCCTGAACGTCACCAGAGGACGTCATCATAACGCCATCATGACTTAGACGTCATGTGGCTTGCTGGGCAAGTAACAACACGGTGACATGTTGTGAGCTTGTAGATCTGCTATTTCCGCTATTTGTCATATGAAATATATAGGGCTTAAAGGCACATACATTCTCATAATAAAAAAATCACACCCGTGTGAACTGAGTGGTGTAAGGTCTTATATAGCCTGATCAGCTGTGGTCTGACGTAATGTCTGACGTAATTAAATCACACCCGGGTGAACTGGGTGACCGTAGCAACCATGCTCATTTTTTGGTACGAACAGACAGACAGACAGACAGACAGACAGACAGACAGACAGACAGACACGTAAACTAACAAAGCCAGTCGTAGGAGTGGTTTACACCACTCAAAAATAGCATGTTTCTAAGATTACCAGTCCAGTACAAATAGCATTTTGTAATGCGCACACTAAAATGTTTTTGTATTTCATACCTGTGGGCTGTGCTGTGCTTTTTTTTAAACATGAACACAAATTTTTAATTCTATATAAATATAAATGGTTTCCTTTAAAAGTACCATTATCCACTGGCCTTTATCCATATTGTATTATAACCAGTATCTCCCTGATCCGTAAATCCAATGTATTCCATTCATATGAGATGAATCATGATTTAATGGGGGACTACATAAATATCATGTCGTCCACGAGCCTCACTTAGAATTATTGATCCGTCCACTATTGATTTGGTGTCTTTGTTCATGCATTCATGGGCAAGTTCGGAGCTTTGATCATTGGGAATGTTATGGTAAATCTTCATGAAACACGGATGATGAATCAATAAGCTTTTCCTCGTTACGTTGGGCGATAATGAAATCAGAAGGATTTCTCGGATTCCTGGCAAACATAGACACATTAGACAACGATGTGGAATCCAGGCAGGGACTGAATACATGCTTTCAGAGAGATCTCTTTCTTTGCTTCAGGAATCACATAACAGACAACTCAGTTGTCTGAATTGTTTGAAACCGAGGTGCCATGTCTCTTTCAGATTTTGTTACTAAATGATGACTCCACATTCTCCTTACCAGTCAGTCAAAGAAAAGTATTCTTTGCTGGAGTTAGTGCTGACAAAAAACTCCTTGTGTCTAGATTAAAACCTCCTCACACTCTTTCTGTAAAAAAAATGGAAAATATTATTTCTGAATGTATTAGGGTTGGAAATATCAATTGCGAGAGCTAATGGAGCAAAAAGGCAGTCGATTGAGGCACTTACAGATGCTATAAAGTTTTTTTTATTATAGAAAAAGTCAAAGCACAACTATAATGTCATATTTTTCATATAGATACATACTGTATATTTGTACTCTCAATTTTATTGTTAAGCCTACCAGCCAGGCAGCCTACTGTATAATGTTGTGAGATGTCAAACTAACTGATGAAATGTCTTTTCTTGTTGCAATGATAATTGGAACCTTGGGGAGGGTGGGGTGATGGGGGATTTGTAAATGAAAATGAAAAATGTTTAATAAAACCTTGGTCACAAAAAAATGAAAGATGAAGTAAAAGGAGTAAAGTTATGGAATGGTTTACCAGAGAATGTCCAGCAGTGTAATAATTGAATTCTATTTAAGAAAATGTACAAGTTGTTGCTTTTGGAGGAATATAGACATGATAATTGATGGATGTATGCGTGTATGGTCTATGTGTATGCATACATGTGTGATATATATGTAGGTAAATAATACTGTGCTTGGAGTTATAAGAATGAATCTTTGAAGGTCAATACTGCATAATGTTGAGTGTTCGTTTTTAACGAACAATGGGCATGTTAGAGAATAAAATGACACGTACATGTTTTAAATGATGAATATCAACTGTTGCCCTCCATGAGGCGGTTTAGAGTCCCGAGATATAAGAAAAACAGGCTAAAGAACTCTTTTGTACTTGTCTGTTCTGCTTTTAAACCAAAATTGGTAAACCAATGTTCTATTGTTCTTGTTCCTGTCTGCTTCTGTGATTTGTGTCCTGTAATGTATCTTTTGTAATGTATTGTGTATGTCTTGTCTGTATATTGAACGGTGACGTCATGGACGCAAAACTACAGTTAATTAACAGAACGTACAGAATTCCCCCGTAATCTGATATATACAGTTTTTCCCATTAAGATTAAAAGGTGTAGTATAGCCCAAGTGAATTTCTTTTGATAAAATAAGTGTTAAGTGTTAAATAAGTGTTAAATAGCTCTATATATTTTGATTGATATAAATAGAGTGTAACAGGGGTCTCCAACAGCAAATACATTTTTAGGTCAGTGTAACTATTTTATCCAATCAGGAGGGAGAACTCTTACAAGATAAATAAGTGAAATCGGAAGTGGTGACACAAAGAAATGATAAATGTTGGATGGCACAGGGAACAGAAGTCCCATGAAACAAGCTCTCCTCCATTGTATGGTAGGCCTAGATAAATTATTCGACCCCCCCCCCCCCCCCTTTTTTTAATTGGCTAAATGTGTGTACAGTAAAAAGTCCAGTCAGACATTTTCAAACGTTTCTATGCCACGGAACCCCACTTTGACTTTAATTAGGCCATGGAGCCCCCCCCATTACAAATGATAGTGACCCTGATAAAATATTTTGGTTTGAATTCAACTATAGTCAAATGTATGAGAAATAGATGGATAATTAATAACGTATGCTATTGAAACCACTTGCCAAAAAAGAACTGCATGCTCTCTCTAACCCAGTGGTTGCCAAAGTGGGGTCCGGGGACCCCCAGGGGTCCTTGAGAGAGTTCCAGGGGGTCCCCAGCTAAATTATAGTTTGGAACCATATGGACCCTTATGGGTCTGTAACTCTGAGTGTATGGTTCTGTAACTCTGAGTGTAGTCCAAATGTAGTGCGTGTAGTCCAAATGTAGTGAGTGTAGTAGGGTCCATTTGGTTCCATTTGTAAAATGAACATTGATTTTACAATATAAATTGGGGGTCCCAGAGATAGAAATGCCATTAAATGGGGGTCTGTAGACTAATATGCATGTCAAACTAGGGGTCCTTGAAATTAAACAGGTTGAGAATCATTGCTCTTCACTCTTATGGGGGTCCCTGGCATATCTTTTCAAATGGGGGTCTGCGGCATAATTAGGGAACCACTGCTCTAACCTAGCCAGTTGTTCTGTTGGGTGAGAGACACCGTGGTACTGCAGGGCATAAAGGAGAGCGAGAGACACCGTGGTACTGCAGGGCATAAAGGAGGGCGAGGAGAGACACCGTGGTACTGCAGGGCATAAAGGAGAGCGAGAGACACCGTGGTACTGCAGGGCATAAAGGAGAGCGAGAGACACCGTGGTACTGCAGGGCATAAAGGAGAGCGAGAGACACCGTGGTACTGCAGGGCATAAAGGAGAGCGAGAGACACCGTGGTACTGCAGGGCATAAAGGAGGGCGAGGAGAGACACCGTGGTACTGCAGGGCATAAAGGAGGGCGAGAGACACCGTGGTACTGCAGGGCATAAAGGAGAGCGAGGAGAGACACCGTGGTACTGCAGGGCATAAAGGAGAGCGAGGAGAGACACCGTGGTACTGCAGGGCATAAAGGAGAGCGAGGAGAGACACCGTGGTACTGCAGGGCATAAAGGAGAGCGAGAGACACAGTGGTACTGCAGGGCATAAAGGAGAGCGAGAGACACCGTGGTACTGCAGGGCATAAAGGAGAGCGAGAGACACCATGGTACTGCAGGGCATAAAGGAGAGCGAGGAGAGACACCGTGGTACTGCAGGGCATAAAGGAGAGCGAGGAGAGACACCGTGGTACTGCAGGGCATAAAGGAGAGCGAGAGACACAGTGGTACTGCAGGGCATAAAGGAGAGCGAGAGACACCGTGGTACTGCAGGGCATAAAGGAGGGCGAGAGACACCGTGGTACTGCAGGGCATAAAGGAGAGCGAGAGACACCGTGGTACTGCAGGGCATAAAGGAGGGCGAGGAGAGACACCGTGGTACTGCAGGGCATAAAGGAGAGCGAGAGACACCGTGGTACTGCAGGGCATAAAGGAGAGCGAGAGACACCGTGGTACTGCAGGGCATAAAGGAGAGCGAGAGACACCGTGGTACTGCAGGGCATAAAGGAGGGCGAGAGACACCGTGGTACTGCAGGGCATAAAGGAGGGCGAGAGACACCGTGGTACTGCAGGGCATAAAGGAGAGCGAGGAGAGACACCGTGGTACTGCAGGGCATAAAGGAGGGCGAGGAGAGACACCGTGGTACTGCAGGGCATAAAGGAGAGCGAGGAGAGACACCGTGGTACCACAGGGCATAAAGGAGGGCGAGAGACACCGTGGTACCACAGGGAATAAAGGAGAGCGAGGAGAGACACCATGGTACTGCAGGGCATAAAGGAGGGCGAGAGACACCGTGGTACTGCAGGGCATAAAGGAGAGCGAGAGACACCGTGGTACTGCAGGGCATAAAGGAGAGCGAGAGACACCGTGGTACTGCAGGGCATAAAGGAGAGCGAGGAGAGACACCGTGGTACTGCAGGACATAAAGGAGGGCGAGAGACACCGTGGTACCACAGGGAATAAAGGAGAGCGAGGAGAGACACCATGGTACTGCAGGGCATAAAGGAGGGCGAGAGACACCGTGGTACCACAGGGAATAAAGGAGAGCGAGGAGAGACACCGTGGTACTGCAGGGCATAAAGGAGGGCGAGAGACACCGTGGTACCACAGGGAATAAAGGAGAGCGAGGAGAGACACCATGGTACTGCAGGGCATAAAGGAGGGCGAGAGACACCGTGGTACTGCAGGGCATAAAGGAGGGCGAGGAGAGACACCGTGGTACTGCAGGGCATAAAGGAGGGCGAGAGACACCGTGGTACTGCAGGGCATAAAGGAGGGCGAGGAGAGACACCGTGGTACTGCAGGGCATAAAGGAGGGCGAGGAGAGACACCGTGGTACTGCAGGGCATAAAGGAGGGCGAGAGACACCGTGGTACTGCAGGGCATAAAGGAGAGCGAGGAGAGACACCGTGGTACTGCAGGGCATAAAGGAGAGCGAGGAGAGACACCGTGGTACTGCAGGGCATAAAGGAGAGCGAGAGACACCGTGGTACTGCAGGGCATAAAGGAGAGCGAGGAGAGACACCGTGGTACTGCAGGGCATAAAGGAGAGCGAGGAGCGACACCGTGGTACTGCAGGGCATAAAGGAGAGCGAGGAGAGACACCGTGGTACTGCAGGGCATAAAGGAGAGCGAGGAGCGACACCGTGGTACTGCAGGGCATAAAGGAGAGCGAGGAGAGACACCGTGGTACTGCAGGGCATAAAGGAGAGCGAGGAGCGACACCATGGTACTGCAGGGCATAAAGGAGAGCGAGAGACACCGTGGTACTGCAGGGCATAAAGGAGAGCGAGGAGAGACACCGTGGTACTGCAGGGCATAAAGGAGAGCGAGGAGAGACACCGTGGTACTGCAGGACATAAAGGAGAGCGAGGAGAGACACCGTGGTACTGCAGGGCATAAAGGAGGGCGAGAGACACCGTGGTACTGCAGGGCATAAAGGAGGGTGAGAGACACCGTGGTACTGCAGGGCATAAAGGAGAGCGAGAGACACCGTGGTACTGAAGGGCATAAAGGAGGGCGAGAGACACCGTGGTACTGCAGGGCATAAAGGAGGACGAGAGACACCGTGGTACTGCAGGGCATAAAGGAGGGCGAGAGACACCGTGGTACTGCAGGACATAAAGGAGAGCGAGAGACACCGTGGTACTGCAGGGCATAAAGGAGAGCGAGGAGAGACACCGTGGTACTGCAGGGCATAAAGGAGGGCGAGGAGAGACACCGTGGTACTGCAGGGCATAAAGGAGAGCGAGAGACACCGTGGTACTGCAGGGCATAAAGGAGAGCGAGGAGAGACACCGTGGTACTGCAGGGCATAAAGGAGAGCGAGAGACACCGTGGTACTGCAGGGCATAAAGGAGGGCGAGAGACACCGTGGTACTGCAGGGCATAAAGGAGGGCGAGAGACACCGTGGTACTGCAGGGCATAAAGGAGGGCGAGAGACACCGTGGTACTGCAGGACATAAAGGAGAGCGAGAGACACCGTGGTACTGCAGGGCATAAAGGAGAGCGAGAGACACCGTGGTACTGCAGGGCATAAAGGAGGGCGAGAGACACCGTGGTACTGCAGGGCATAAAGGAGAGCGAGAGACACCGTGGTACTGCAGGGCATAAAGGAGGGCGAGAGACACCGTGGTACTGCAGGGCATAAAGGAGAGCGAGAGACACCGTGGTACTGCAGGGCATAAAGGAGAGCGAGAGACACCGTGGTACTGCAGGGCATAAAGGAGGGCGAGAGACACCGTGGTACTGCAGGGCATAAAGGAGAGCGAGAGACACCGTGGTACTGCAGGGCATAAAGGAGAGCGAGAGACACCGTGGTACTGCAGGGCATAAAGGAGGGCGAGAGACACCGAGGTACTGCAGGGCATAAAGGAGGGCGAGAGACACCGTGGTACTGCAGGGCATAAAGGAGGGCGAGAGACACCGTGGTACTGCAGGGCATAAAGGAGGGCGAGAGACACCGAGGTACTGCAGGGCATAAAGGAGAGCGAGAGACACTGTGGTACTGCAGGGCATAAAGGAGGGCGAGAGACACCGAGGTACTGCAGGGCATAAAGGAGAGCGAGAGACACCTTGGAACTGCAGGGCATAAAGGAGGGCGAGAGACACCGTGGTACTGCAGACCCTAAAGGAGAGCGAGAGACACCGTGGTACTGCAGGACATAAAGGAGGGCGAGAGACACCGTGGTACTGCAGGGCATATTAAGGGAGGCTTTAAACGTGTGTTTGAAGTTACCGCTGCATGGGGCCGCGTGCTGATAGGCTGGCTCTGTGGAAGAAAGGAGCTGAGCCGAGGAACAGAACAGCAGTGCCCGCTGGAGAGTTTCTCTCGTCGTCTGCACACACAAAAAAGCTCCAGCCCAAAAAAAAGAAAGAAAACAAAAACCCCCAATTAATCGTATTTTATTTTATTTATTAGCCCTTTTTTCGCGCGATTCTCCGCCTCCGAAACAAGATGTAACTATGTTGTTCGCGGCGTTCGTTCGTTGGTGATGATTTTTTTTTTTACGTAAGCTATTAGAATAATATTCATGTCTTTGGAAAGAGCCGGTGGGGGACGAGGAGCCGCGCTGCGTGCGAGACGAGGAGAAGGACAAGAAGAAGAAGAAGAAGAAACCGAGCTGGTGGTGGTGGTGGTTGTTCTGCCCGAATGGAAGTTATTGTTGTGAATTGTTTTTTGACTATGTTCTGCCTTCGTGAGTTTGGGTTTTGTCCGTCGTCAGTGGTGCTCGTTGTCGCCGAGCCTTAATTAATCATTTTCTCGGGAGGATTTCTTATCCAAAATTAGCCGCCGATAACGAAACGAACCGAACGGACGGAGGATTTGTTGTGCAAAGCTTTTCAACCACGCAAAGAAGAGGAGCCGGGGATTTAAATCCGTCATTTGGTGTTTGTGTTGCTGGTGTTGGTGTTTGAGCTCCGGGAGTCAAAGAAAGAAAGAGACATTCATGTGGCCATTCTCTTTATAGCGATAACATTTTGGATTGCACAATGAGCAAAGAAAGACCTAAGAGGAATATCATTCAAAAGAAATATGTAAGTAAATCAACCCCCCGTATATATTATACGCCATACATACTACTGCACACTACTGTCGTCTTTTCAAGTTTTTTTTGCCTTTCGTCTTGTTTTCATGAAAATGCATAAAGTTTCATCACGGAACTGTGAAGGTTATGATTACGCAGCTGTATCCTATTTGGGTCAAATAGCCTTTTAAAGACGCCAGAGTCCCCCCCCCCCCCTCCACGTGTTAACAATTACATGACCATTCTGTTTATTTCAACGGACAGCGTTTATTCTGTATACATATTCATACGGTCTCGTTGACATCGGGGCATAATTCCTTCTGGCTATTATAGGAGCAGCAATAGGTTCTTGGTAGGAAAGGAAAGGGCTTTGCGCATTTAAAATGCTCTTTAAATGCCTGATGATGGTGCTGGAGAGGGACATTTTAGAGAAAGGAGGGGGGGATATGTTGGAAATTAAAGGAGTTTTACGTGATTGTTTTCAGAATGGCTTTGTTTGCTGAGCCTCCCTATACAGCTTCTATTCAGAGTCTCGAGCCGTGGTGAAGAAGAGCCTGTCGGCCATGGCTCGGCTCAGCAGCAGCAGCAGAGAGGAGCTATTCCGGGTTCCATTTATTTATCACCCCATGCTGGGGCATTCATTCTCTCTGAGCTTTAAACTGTTGTCATTTAACCAAAAAAAAGGAAGCCCCTTTTATTGTGTGGAAGCTTCATTGTGTAGTGGCTTCGTTAGTTGATGTTTCAGAGAGTGTGTTCTTGTAGGGGTGGAAGGAGGAACGGGGTTTGTTCGTAAGAAGAGAAGAGAAGAGCGACATGATTTGGTTGGACTGCTGTGGCTCTTTAATTCTATCCATAATGCTTACGGGTGGTTTATACTCTTCCGTACGGCGGTGTCGCTGCTTGCCCCCGGAAAAAAAAGAAAAAGAAACAACGGATCTGAATTAAAGCTAGACGCGTTGTCATGCTTGAAGATCGGTTCTTCTTTTTCGACTAGCAACAACTCCGTCGGTCGTACGACGAGGTATAAATTGGAGATTGAAGAGTGTGTGTGACCTCTAGTGTGAACGGAATGGAAGATATTGCAGCAGTCGAGACTAGAGACACCATTCCATTATTTTGCCATGCACATGGGGTTGTTGTCTCTCTCGTTAATGCACATTTAGTGTATATGTCCAGTTTGATGATCGGGGCACACACACAATGTTGTTTTGAGTGATCTCCCGTTTTTAGACGTCTGTGTATTCAGACGCATTGCAGTCAGAGAGGCTCACGAATGTGTTGTGAAGCGATCATACCAAGAAGCAACCATTTTCTTCCTGCGAGAAGTAACTGTCTGTAAAAAAAAAAACGCCGTAGAATTTTAGGAAATAATCGCCAAATAATAGTTTATACATTGTGGTTAATAGTTTGGGATTTTGTTCGGGATTTCTTCACCCATATAGTCTCTCTAGTCTGTCTCTCTGCACTAGATGCAACAACTATCTATATAATCTTGTAAAGTGTGTGCTCAGCATATCGTGCGGCCAAGTTTAGTACCATGTATCGTTTTCACCTCATGCCCGTGAGCGTGTCCTCTGGGCCGAAGTTTAGCGCTTAATTCTTCTCGTGTTTTAAATTGTTGCAATTATGAATTGTTGTCATTAAATGACACATTGTTGCGTTAGATTGCACCGGGTCCCCCCGCCCCCCTCCTCCTCTGAAAAGTCTCCGCTTGTTTGTTTTTGTTTATAGAATCATTAAAGAATACAGCCATTTTCTACTTCCCCCTCCTGACATTTTTTTTACTGAAGACGAGACGAGCCTGATGCAACAGGTTTGAGGATACAGAAACAATTAATGATAATCAAGCACGCGTGATGTCATGATGTGACAAAGAAGAGGTTTGTTTTCATTGCATTCCAAAAAGCCTCCCCCCTCTTTCAATTCCAGAACTTCCAGGAGGAGAAGTGTTATGTCGTTTTGTTTCTGTTTTGTGAGCTATTTGGCTATCAAATTCACATCTAACCCATTATGGTCTACTCTACTCTACTGTGAGTATCATTGCTACAGTAGCAATGATGGTGGTTCCACTGAGAAAAAGTATAAATGTCTTCTCTGTTATTTTCTCTTTAAAATGTTCAGGCATTTAAACTATACCCACGTGGGTTCATTCACAGCTGCTGCATGGTGCTTTTTTTCCCCCCTTTCTTTTTGCAGTTTCAGCGAAAGTAGCCTAACAACATGAACCAAAAACATAGTCTGGTGAACAGACTCAACATTTAAATGCCGGAATTGCCATTTACTGTGTAGTGTTTTACTGTTTAATTACTGTGGCCTACATTTGATTTGCCACTGGTCATAAATGTTAACTCATGCCACGGTTCTCTCTGACTGCAGCACACTAAACCACTCTTTAGAAGTCGTACAGATGAAGATGACCCTGTTAAATACTTTATGTAGGCCAGACCCCCCCCCCCCCCCCCCCCCCTAAAAAAACAAACAAACAAAATACATTTTTAGATAAGTCAGCTGATTTGCGACCGTCTATGCCTCGAGGAAGCAGGATGTGCCATGGCAATAATGAGTAACTGAAATAAAAAAAGTCCCTGCTTTATCTGAGCCTGGCGGAGAGGTCCAACATTACGTCACTCGACAACAAAACTGGACAAGCCCTTTTCTTATAAGGTCTATTCATAACTTTAGGGGGGGGGGGGGGGTTATAATTAGCACTGAAGCCAAAACGTTCAGCGTTAGGAACGATGCGCCTTCTTTCTTTGTGCATGTTCGTGAAGTGGGCGTGCATGTATTTTTTTTCCTCTTCCACCACCACGTGCACCGTACGTGCACGTACGGTGCACGTGCCTCACATCTGCCACGTTTTTTTTTTCTTTTTCTTTCAGCAGCTGAGGTTGTTATTGAGTCTGGCTCAGACCGAACTAGGCTCAATGTGTAGAACACCCTGGACGAGTCAGGTCCCCCAAGGCCCCCACCACCCTGCTGCCCCCCCCATCCCCACCAAGCTTTGAGACCCCCCCCCCCCCCCCCCCAACTCCCCAAAAAATGACCCCCACTCACCTCCTTTTATACCATTCCCCCCCCCCCCCCCCCCCTGCACAAACCCCCAACCCTAATTAGCGTAAGACAATTATACATGCTTGGCTTAACCATTCCCTTGAAACACGAGCACGGGTTGTTACTCTTCCTTCAACAAACATAATATGAGTGTTTTTTTTAAAATGCATCAGTCATGAACAGAAAGGAAAATGTGTGCATGTGTGGGGTCCTTAATAAAAGCAAACAGGGGTGTGTGTGTGTGTGGGGGGGGGGAGGAGGAGAGGGTCCTTAATAAAAGCAAACAAGGCCATGCAATTACCCCTTTCCTCTGTGAGTGACAGAAGCCAACATGAAGGGAGTGAAAGTGGTCTCAACCTGCTGTTTCAGTTTTTATTTTTTGTCGCGTTCTCTCGGAGGATGCTTCATCACGTATGACCTTTGCGAGCGGGATTCGTGATAGTGGTGGTGAGCAAGAGTTGTTGCTGCTGAACTGTTTCTATATGTTATAGTTAAAACAAAAAAATCTGAATTCATGAAGGGGAGCTTAAAGGAGTGAAGTATGAAGTGCTAATGTGAGGCGGCGTTGTTCCGACTAACGGAACATGACAGTGTGTGTGTTGCTGTGCATGCGACGCGTGCAGTGGAAGAGTAGCTAGGAGAGAGAGCATGGCAGAGAGAGAGAGAGAGCTGCACCATGCAGCCAGCCAGGGTCCATTTTGTGCCGAGTCTGCTTTTCCTGCCGGCCCCAGCTGGGGCTGTAGGCCTCCGATTCAAAGGGTGTGTGTGTGTGTGTGTGTGTGTGTGGGACAAGCACAGCTGCTACTGGGGCCTTTACAAATGTAAAGAGGCTGTCGGTGTTTGTTTCATCAGGCACACAACTGATGAGGGCCAAAATTTGAACCTCCACTGCAGTGTGTGTGTGTGTGTGTGTGTGTTGAGGGTGCACTAGAAGAAGTGGAAATAAAAATAAAGCGTGGGGCACACAGACTCCCTTCTCTCTAGCTCTCTTCTCGCTCTTTCTCTCTCTCTCGATCCTATCATCCCTTTCCAGTTTCTGGGGCTGTCCAATTGACCTGTGGGCCTCCATGTCGGCCCACGAAGAGAGCCTCAATGCGCTTCATTTAACCTTGTGTTTCAATGCAAATTCCTCTTTCACCGGCGCCCTTCTCTTCATGTGCACAACATGGCAGGGTTCACCGTCGTCGCAAACCTCACACTCACTGCAGTTACCAGGGCAACCTGGAGTGTTAGTGTGTCGCCGCGCGGCGTGTCTTTTAACTTTATTTAAGAACCTGTTTATTTGGAGATTTTGGAGTGTTGCTGATGTGCAGTGAGCAGGAAAGATGAGAGAATCGACTGGAGCCACTTATTGTCTATGGAGTGTTTTAAAAGGCCCTATCGAATGTTCCTACACGATTCAGAGCCCCTGTCGCTTTTGTGTCCCTAGTGCCAAGAATTGTTCTCTGGGCAACTGTTCCCTGAATAAGTCCCCTACGGGGGTTATAAGGCCAGTGTACAGGGGGTAAAAACCACGCGGTTGAACACCAGCCAACGTGTGGCACAGCGATGGCGCCCACTGAAACACAGCCAACAAACACAGCAAATACAGCATCTCAAGTTGCTCTCTACCTTCTGTTCCGCCCTCTGCCCGAGTGTCTTCAGAAGACGAGATGGTTCAAGTCAGGGCCACGACGTTCATGACCAACGATGTCAAAAGAACACTCCAGAGGCACTTCGAACACGCCAGGGGACATGTACCGCTGCTGCGTAGCACAGGCATAAATCTTTTGGTAAGATTATCCGATAGAAACTGCACAATACCCCTCTAGACATTGATGGGAAATGCATTCTGCATTCCATTGTAGAATTCTCCCAATGGTATATATTTTCCCACATCTCGGTGAACCCACCCCCCAACCCCTGGTTGTAAACACGTGCACTTCTCTTGGAACGAGACCGTGCACATCCTACTCGAGAGTCTTTGAGGAAGCAGTTCTTCCCACGCCGCCGCGGCGGCCCCACACATCTCCACTGGCCGGCCCCCCCTCTGTCTATACTCTCACAGGGCCCGGGCGCTACACAAAGCTCTCTGGGGAAACGACGCCAGACGAGCCCAACCTCTCCCATTTTATTTAGTTTTCTCTTCAGTGAGGTTCCTTTTTTTTTAAACGAGGTCTATGTTGACAGGACTACTGCTACGCCTTCAATTTGGTAAGGCCGGTATACCGACCGCGGCCAAACGCATCTCCGCTTGGCTCTTGTCCTCCAATACACTCTAGTACACACAGTTCACACTCTCTCTCTCTCTCCTCGCCTCACTCCTGTTTATTGCAGTTTTATGTCACACAACATACACACAGTCACACACGCACCACCAATACCTGTTATGTAATTTGACCTTATCAGCTGTTGGCATCGAACACAAACTTCTTCTGCGTGGGCACACGTGTGCGCACGCAACACACACTGAGTCAAAGGTCCATACCTGTACACCCGCAGTCATGAGGGGAGTTAAACCGGTTTGGAACGGCCAACCAAGAAGCAAGGTGACTTTTAGATACTTTTATGTACGTGTCGGCTAACGACTAGATGACATGGAACCTGGGTGTGACTGTCGTTGGTGTATATGTAAAACATTCATATAAACATAGTTGTGTGTGTGTAGGTGTGTTTTACTGCATATGTTGCAATAGAGGTGCGTGCGTGTGTGTGTGTGTGTGTGTGTGTGTGTGTGTGTGTGCGTGCGTGTGTGTGTGCACGTAAACACACCATGTCTTCATGTTGTGCAGTGATTTATGTCCTCCTGTTCCTGTGGGTTTGGACGGAGATGGGGGGGGGGGGAGTGAGACAGCTGGTCAGGCCCTGAGAGGCTCTGGTTTGTGTGTGTGGTTGTGTGCGTGATCATGCTGGTGTGTGTGTGTGTGTGTGTAACTGTGTGTGTGTGACTGGGTGTGCATGGCTTATCCGTTCAGTATCCCTATGAAGCTGAATCAACGGTTTATCTTTGTCTTTGCAGGCTTTACGTGAGACCACGGAGGACGGTGCTAGGAGTATTTTACAGGAGACCGAGGCTTTTTAAAGGCATCGTCTCAAGAAAGGATTTTAATATTTACATATCTTTATGCCATGGTTTGTGTCATTGAGGACTTTGGACGTGCCGTTACCGCGTTGGCTTTCAAAGTACAGGCCCGAATGAGGTTTTGAGAATTCAGAATGAGAGGTTTTAAATCTATTACAGGTTTCCTCACTCGATTAATCAATTAACGGCTGGTCCGCACGATTGATCACCCAAGAATTTCTTTGAGGGACAGCTGTAATATGAACCTATTAGGAACCCTTCTTTGACTGATCTCACCTCACAACCTCTTTCTCTCTCTCGCTCAGCTACACGA
Organism: Electrona antarctica; assembly: GCF_951216825.1. NCBI lineage: Eukaryota > Metazoa > Chordata > Actinopteri > Myctophiformes > Myctophidae > Electrona > Electrona antarctica. Next base: position 131,183 of record NW_027637335.1, on the reverse strand, counting down.
GTTTAATAAACACTCTTTATATTTTCATCCCGCGGTCAATCCCATCTGATCCTCCATTGTGACACAGTCGTCTTTACATGGCCAGAGAATTAAGCCCCGGGGGATGAAGTAACAGCGCAGGGCTTCAGTCACTATCGATCTACCATTACTCCATAGTCTGCTACTGCCAGGAATACCAGAGTTTCACTGTGAAACGTATGCCAATAAGGCCCTGTAGGCAGCAACATGGAACGTCTCAACCAGTTTGATTTCGTCGACTAAAACTAAGACGAAAAATGTTCGTCGACTACCTTTTTCCACTGATGAAAACTAAATGGAAACTGAATTAAAAACTAGGCTATGATGACTAAAACTAAATATACTGACAATTTCATCAACAAATACAAACTAGACTAAAATGTTAGGAATGGACTAGTGGTCAAGAGATCCAGAATAAGTCATTTTACACTTGGTTGCATGCTGAAAATAGCTGATCTACAAGCTCACAACGTGTCGTGCTGCTTGTAGATCGCCTGCCAAAATACATTTTAGTCGACTAAACCAACTGTAGATATAGTCGACTAAAATCATGACATTTAGTCGAGTAAAATACAACTCCAAGACATTCCTGGTGACTAAAATGTGACTAAAACTAAATTAAGTTTCATTCCAAAGACTACGACTAAACTGAAATCAAAAACAACACTTGATAAAGACTGTAGGGCAGGCAGCAACATGGAACATCTCAACCATGTTGCTGAGACAGGGGGAAAGATCAACGTGTTTGTAGATATCTCTGAACACGCACAAAAAAAACGCCTTGATGACATGTCCTCTTTGAAAAGATTTATACACACGCATTGTTGATGGATTGAGGGACTTGAGTACTGGAATCGGTGTACTGTACACTCGGTATTTGATATTTTGTGAAGTGTTACAGGCGTTTTGGGCTGCCACTATGAATCATTCTGTTTATGATGGAGAATTGTGCTGCGTTGTGCCAGTGAGCCCTGAGCCCCTCTCTCTCTCTCTCTCTGTAGGTCAATCGTGGCAGTGTGCTGACTTGGCCGACGGGTCACACTCATTTATTTAACGCATTTAGACCCGACGTCGAAATTTAAGTTTTCTGAAATACCTCATGTTTCTGTATCAGTGGTGCTCAATATTTCATGTCAAGGACCCCAAAAATTATATGTAATTGGCCACCCTCCCCAGTCTGAAAATATGTTATTCCTGCAGGAACCCCTCGGAAGCAAAGATTTGAGCTAAAAAGCTTCGCTCTGAAAGAATATATATTCAAAGATTTGCGACACATTTTCACGATCTTTCAAAAAAGAAAGCTCGTAGCTGGAAAGCTCGTAGCGCGACACCGAGTGCCGCGCTACGAGCTTGTAGATCTGCTATTTTTCAACAGCTAAAGCATAACATAAATGCTTGAAACACCAAAAGGTGGTTCCCGTCATGAATGGGTTAATCTCTCGTGAGGTGTTTTTCCAGCGCAGACGTTTTTTATTTTCTTTATATTCGACTATCATTAACCCCCCCTTTTTTTTTAATGGCGGTCATTTTTTGTCTCCTCAACATGCATGGCTAGCCGGTTACGAAACGGTGGCCTCCCTCCTGTTTTAAAGAGCCCCTGAAAGGCAGACCTTCTCAGCGTGCGATTGGCCTCTTTTGCGATCACGGAAGCACTAATTCAGGATGGCAGACGCCCCCTCCTTCCCTGGAGGAGTAATGAACCAGTTGAGCAAAGTGGCTAAACAACCGCTGTTTGCTGTTCATTGTCCAGTCCCACTGGAGGAAGCTTGTCCTTGTCCCCAATCCTTTAGAGAAATGTTAATCAATGTGACGTTTTGGACCAGGGCAATGACTCCTAAGTAGGGTTTTGTGACTTATTAAACATTTAAACGTGAACAAAAATGATTAAACGTTGAGAAAAATCTCTAAACAAAGGGGGTGGGGGGTTAATATCTTGCATGACATCAACACTGGAGTGATGCAAATGCAAAACCAATTAAAATTGTGATGATGTCGAGTATCACTAGCGACTAGCGAGGGTTCAAATCAAACCACTTTACTTTGAAAAAGTTCACAAAACTCGGCAAGAAAGTCTGAGTATGTTGGTTCGGCTGATCAGGATACGACGTGATGCAGGGATATAACCGTCAATAATTGACGAGCTGTATCGTGAATGCAGCCTTTTTAAACTGTAGATTGTAATTACATCTGGTGCATTTTCCCCAGTTTGATTTGCCCCAAAAATCTGGATTGGATGAGTGCATGTCCTAAAAGTGGAAATGTGTGCGTTCGTTGGTGAGGGGGGGGGGGGGGGGTTGGGAGGTGGACTGCTCTGCTGTTGCCGGATGTTGTGCTTCCTGCGTCAGCTCGCATGCGAGGAAATGGGAGAGGCAGACGGCCGAGGCAAAGGGGGGAGGATTGTACGAGGCAGAATAATTTGGTTTTTATTTGATTCGCAGGTCAATACATGACTTTGCGTTCGTGGAACAGCCCCCGCCGACCAAACGGCCAGGAGAAACACATTACTTCCCTCTGCGGCCCTGTCGTGTCTTGTAATAGCATACTGAGTGGATTCCTCTTTTCTCTCCCTCCCTCCCTCTCACCTCTGTCTCTCCCTCCCTCACTCCCTCTCACCTCTTTCACTCTATGGTCTATCTATGCCATTACTCAGCGCAACAGAGAGAGAGAGAGGAGGAAGCTGAGGTATTTTTTTCTCTGTGCTTAACTGAGAATTCTCTCCTCGAGGAGGGGCAGGAATTTATCTGAAGCTTTCATCGCTCCCTTTTGAATTTTGTTTGTGTGTATGTTAATAATTTGGCTGGATGAAAGATCAAACCCCTGTGTGAAATAATTATGGTTCTCGGCATTTTTCTCTGCTCATCATCTGTTTCACTCTCTCTCTCCTCTGTTGGGTTCTCTGTCTCTCTCTCTCCTCTGTTGGGTTCTCTGTCTCTCTCTCTCTCCTCTGCTGGGTTCTCTGTCTCTCTCTCTCTCCTCTGTTGGGTTCTCTGTCTCTCTCTCTCCTCTGTTGGGTTCTCTGTCTCGCTCTCTGTTGGGTTCTCTGTCTCTCTCTCTCTCTCTCTCCTCTGCTGGGTTCTCTGTCTCTCTCTCCTCTGTTGGGTTCTCTCTCTCTCTCCTCTGCTTGGCTCTCTGTCTCTCTCTCTCCTCTGTTGGGTTCTCTGTCTCTCTCTCTCTCTCCTCTGCTTGGCTCTCTGTCTCTCTCTCTCCTCTGTTGGGTTCTCTGTCTCTCTCTCTCCTCTTTTGGGTTCTCTGTCTCTCTCTCTCCTCTGTTGGGTTCTCTGTCTCTCTCTCTCCTCTGTTGGGTTCTCTGTCTCTCTCTCTCCTCTGTTGGGTTCTCTGTCTCTCTGTCTCTCTCTCTCCTCTTTTGGGTTCTCTGTCTCTCTCTCTCCTCTGTTGGGTTCTCTGTCTCTCTCTCTCCTCTGTTGGGTTCTCTGTCTCTCTCTCTCTCCTCTGTTGGGTTCTCTGTCTCTCTCTCTCTCCTCTGCTGGGTTCTCTGTCTCTCTCTCTCCTCTGTTGGGTTCTCTGTCTCTCTCTCTCCTCTGTTGGGTTCTCTGTCTCTCTCTCTCTCCTCTGTTGGGTTCTCTGTCTCTCTCTCTCTCCTCTGTTGGGTTCTCTGTCTCTCTCTCTCCTCTGTTGGGTTCTCTGTCTCTCTCTCTCTCCTCTGTTGGGTTCTCTGTCTCTCTCTCTCTCCTCTGTTGGGTTCTCTGTCTCTCTGTCTCTCTCTCTCTCCTCTGTTGGGTTCTCTGTCTCTCTCTCTCTCCTCTGTTGGGTTCTCTGTCTCTCTGTCTCTCTCTCTCTCCTCTGTTGGGTTCTCTGTCTCTCTCTCTCTCTCCTCTGTTGGGTTCTCTGTCTCTCTCTCTCTCCTCTGTTGGGTTCTCTGTCTCTCTGTCTCTCTCTCTCTCCTCTTTTGGGTTCTCTGTCTCTCTCTCTCTCCTCTGTTGGGTTCTCTGTCTCTCTGTCTCTCTCTCTCTCCTCTGTTGGGTTCTCTGTCTCTCTGTCTCTCTCTCTCTCCTCTTTTGGGTTCTCTGTCTCTCTCTCTCTCCTCTGTTGGGTTCTCTGTCTCTCTCTCTCTCCTCTGTTGGGTTCTCTGTCTCTCTGTCTCTCTCTCTCTCCTCTGTTGGGTTCTCTGTCTCTCTGTCTCTCCTCTGTTGGGTTCTCTGTCTCTCTGTCTCTCTCTCTCTCCTCTTTTGGGTTCTCTGTCTCTCTCTCTCTCCTCTGTTGGGTTCTCTGTCTCTCTCTCTCTCCTCTGTTGGGTTCTCTGTCTCTCTGTCTCTCTCTCTCTCCTCTGTTGGGTTCTCTGTCTCTCTCTCTCTCCTCTGTTGGGTTCTCTGTCTCTCTGTCTCTCTCTCTCTCCTCTGTTGGGTTCTCTGTCTCTCTCTCTCTCCTCTGTTGGGTTCTCTGTCTCTCTGTCTCTCTCTCTCTCCTCTTTTGGGTTCTCTGTCTCTCTCTCTCTCCTCTGTTGGGTTCTCTGTCTCTCTCTCTCTCCTCTGTTGGGTTCTCTGTCTCTCTCTCTCTCCTCTGTTGGGTTCTCTGTCTCTCTCTCTCTCCTCTGTTGGGTTCTCTGTCTCTCTCTCTCTCTCCTCTGTTGGGTTCTCTGTCTCTCTCTCTCTCTCTCCTCTGTTGAATCCTCTCTCTCTCTCTCTCTCTCTCTCTCTCTCTCTCTCCTCTGCTGGGTTCTCTGTCTCTCTCTCTCTCTCTCTCTCTCTTCTGTTGGGTTCTCTGTCTCTCTCTCTCTCTCTCTCTCTCTCTCTCTCTCTCTCTCTCTCTCTCTCTCTCTCTCTCTCTCTCTCTCCTCTGTTGGGTTCTCTGTCTCTCTCTCTCTCCTCTGTTGGGTTCTCTCTCTCCTCTGTTGAATCCTCTCTCTCTCTCTCTCCTCTGTTGGGTTCTCTCTCTCTCTCCTCTGTTGAATCCTCTGTCTCTCTCTCTCCTCTGCTGGGTTCCTGCATTCTTCCACCCGGCCTCCATTCGTCCGTTTTGTTTTGCTTCGGCCGGCCAAAGGAAACTTTGGAAGCCTCTCAGGTTTTATCACATACAGCTGTGTGACTCCCCCTCGCACACACACGCGTGCGCGCACACACACACACACGCGCAGGTATTCCAGCCTGTCATGGTGGTGCTAGCCAACATTAGCTTACGTTTGACGAGCTGTTGATTGTCGTCATAGTACATTCTTTGTCAGCCAAAAAGAGAACGATTCACACTTGAAAAGCAGTTCTGTATGAATTAACATGACTCAGGGGTTGTGGGGTATATTGATTTTTCTTACTTATTGATCTTTCTTTTTTCTCTCCTTTTGTTTACAAAGGCAATATAGCTGCTTTTATGTTCTCCGTAGAGAGAAGCTCGGGGATTGTCAAAGGTATTGCTCTCCCTGTTTTCAACCTTCGTATCTTTTACTGCCTTCCTGCCTGCTTGTTTTGCTCCAGGCCTCACAGCAGGGGCCTAGAGTGTATGGTACACCCAGGGAAGAGAGAGCCAGCGTCTGGCCTGCATGTCTGTCCAGCCTCCCCTGGCCCTGGATCAAACGCTGCAGTGCCTGCGGGGGGAAAAAAAGGCCAACCCTGGTAATCACAACCTGTGATCGTCAAGAAGCAAACAAAAAATACCTTACGACAAGACGAACAACTCAAACAATGAATTCAATCTAGGGTGGAATTCTCAAAAAACATGGATTTAATAGCCTCGCCTGTGAATCCATTCAGTGTCAACATCACGTTCTCGAGAAGCAAAGCACAAAGACAGGTTGATGTAAAGCTTAGCTTAGCTCTTTTTATACTGTTTTTATAATAAAGAATGTCACGTGGAACGGACATGAGGTAATGCGCGGTCGACTCGGGGCCGAGCTGCGATGCATGCATGCTCACTTACTACTTCTCATCATTCCTTGCCAGATTTGAAGAAGTGAGTAATCCAGATGCTATAGTTGGCACATAAACACAAATATAACAAACATTTGCTGTGTGTAAATACTGTATTAATCGGTAAGTCACCCAAAAGCAGGCTACCATGGTGACTACAAAATGTGCCCCTCCATGCCCTTTCCTTTTAATTCTCCATGTATGTCAGATGGAGCCCCCCCCCCCCCCCCCTGTTTCTATAGCAACAGGCACAGTGGCTATCTCTTCCTCTTATCCTCTTATCCTTCAGGGTGTGAAAAAACCGATGTAAAAGTTGGATTCTCCAGTGAGCATCTGGTCAGACTGTGTCTTTAGTGTCGTGAAGCTATTAATCCATCTTGCGTCCCGATAAGAAATCGCGCGTGTGTTTCTTCAAATTCACAAATCCAGGTATGTATACCTTTTTATTTTGGTGTAGATTGAAACGCAGATAATCAGAAACCACTCGATCCTACGCAGAAAGCCAAATGACGTCCTCTGGTGACGTTCAGGACTAGGCCAGATCACAGCCCATATGGGGATGATCTTCACGTTCAGGACTAGGCCAGATCACAGCCCATAAGGGGGATGATCTTTACGTTCAGGGCTACGCCAGATCACAGCCCGTATGGGGATGATCTTTACGTTCAGGACTAGGCCAGATCACAGCCCGTATGGGGATGATCTTTACGTTCAGGACTAGGCCAGATCACAGCCCATATGGGGATGATCTTCACGTTCAGGACTAGGCCAGATCACAGCCCATAAGGGGGATGATCTTTACGTTCAGGACTAGGCCAGATCACAGCCCATATGGGGATGATCTTTACGTTCTGGACTAGGCCAGATCACAGCTTATATGGGGGGGGACTCTCCGAGTCATCCAGGGACGTGCGTCTTAGTGGACAGAATTTACGTTAGTGATATTCTGGGCCAGATATGACTATAGTCTTGGTCTTGACTTGATCTTCTGGCCCAATAGAGACGTCACTAATTCGTCCAGGTCCTGACCGAGCTCAATTTGGCGTGTTTACCGACATCTTACTGGGTGGCCATGTTTTAACATCACTGACAGACTAAATTAAACAAACCGTTTGCAGCTCTGCTGGAGCCGAGCATGGCAGTCAGTATTATTACTCATCCTCTTCATTAACTTCAGACGGTTATTGTCTCTTGTCTTGTGGTGCTGATTGTCACACATCATGCACACAGTAAGAAAGGTATGAAACTGTAAATATAATAGTAGCACAGAGATAATTCGCTGCAACTTAATTGATGTGAAAATAAAAAGATCTATTTTTTTCTTCTTCTTCGCACGGCGTGATTTCATTACTTAAAGCTGTCGGGGGTGGTGTGGAAAGGATAGGGTGTCACATTTGACAGCCAATGGCGACTTGTCTTGGTCGAGGATTCTGTCATCGGTATGAATCTACACTTCATTAACGCATTCTGGACGGGAACGCCTTTTGGTGTTTTAAGCATTATGTTATACTTTAGCTATTGAAAAATATCAGATCTACAAGCTCGTAGCGCGGCACTCGGTGCCGCGCTACGAACTTGTAGATCTGATATTTTTGAAAATGTGGCAAATATATATATATATATATATATATATATATATACTTTCAGAGCGAACGTTTTTAACTCATCTTTGCTTCTGGGGGGTCCCTGGAACAACATATTTTCACATGGGGGTCGACGGCCAAATACATATAATTTTGGGGCTCCTTGACATGAAATAGTTTGATCACACACTGACATAGAGACATACAGTAGAAACATACATTTTTAAAAAACTTTCATGATTTTGAAGACTTTTGTAGAATCTGTTCTCGGGTCTAAATGGGTTAAAGTGTCTCACAGCTTTGTGTGACACAGCCAGAGGTGTGTGTGTTGACTGACTGCCGCTACCATGTGTTACCTGGGCATCCCACAGTGAACCAGATGAGGTGTTCACGTCCCACAGTGAACCAGATGAGGTGTTCACATCCCACAGTGAACCAGATGAGGTGTTCACAACCTGAAGTGTAGGATGTTCCGAAGCCAACGGTATGCAAATCAACAACAAGGAAGGCATGGTGACAGTGACGGACGCCCGAGTGAGCAAGACCGTGTGCGTCTACAGGCCGAGTCGGCGGGCAGTGGTAGACGGAATAGGTTTTCACCCATTTCAAAATTGCACGAGTACTTGACAATTACTTGTTAGCACATTATGTTTGTCTATAGAAAGACAAAGACAACTGCCAAGAAGGATACGTAAATTAGAAGCATGAGCACGGTGTTAGAAGGTGTATGAAGATTGATTCTTTAAAATACATTGAAGGAAGTGATTGATCTAAGTGGATTTGGTTGGTCATTCCAGTCTGAAGGCACGGCGAAAAAGTACTTGGACAAAATAAAAATACCATGTTAAATGTATCCAACCTAGACCTGCTCGATTTGAAATGCACGGCGACCCACTTATTCCTCCTCATCCGGGTCTGCGTGTAATGTAATTTCCCACACCTGGCTCTACTGTACCTGCTGCTGTGTTCTTGAGGCAGCAGTCCTTTAAAGTTCATTTATTTTACCTCCCATTCAGGCTCCCTTTGAGCTCAATTACCGGCAGTAGAGAGGCTGTCTACGGTCGGCGCTGCTCTGCCCTTTCCCTTCGTCGTCCTCCTCCTCTCTGTCTTTCCCTGGTTCTGCGGAGGAGGAGGGCTCCTTCCCTTCCCTTCCCCAGATACACGGGCGCCATCTAATCGGCCCTCATGCATCACCTTCATTCTTCATTCCCGCTCCGCCAGTGCCATCATTCACCTCTTCCCCTGCTGTCCTCTGCCCCCCCCCCCCCCCCCTCTCTCTCTCTCTCTCTCTCTCTCTCTCTCTCTCTCTCTTTCTTTCTCTCATTCTTTCCTGGTTTCTCTCTTTTCCCCCCTCCCGGTTATACACCTTTTTTGTATTTTTCTAACCCTCACTTCCTCACAGTTGCCTCTCTCTCTCTCTCTCTCTCTCTCTCTCTCTCTCTCTCTCTCTCTCTCTCTCTCTCTCTGTGTCCCGGTGCCCCTTCTCCAGGCCCCCAATAGGCCTTGCAGGCTTTGCCTTTGTGAGCGAGAGGGAGTGAGCGGGGCGGCGTGCAGTGCATGGGGTTTGTCCCAAGCTGTGAGGTGAAAATCATTTCTTAATTGCCTCTTTTTTTTTTGCCCCAGCAGCCGTGCCAGGAAATGGACTCCCATGTCCGAGCTACAACAAGTCCCCCCCCCCCCCAGCAGACCCCCGTTCCCTTCCCCAAAGCCCCAGCTTTGTTTCATAATGTGCTCTTGCTGGAGTTTAATCTGTAATCGTACAGCGTCAGTGTTTCTCTCTCTCACATGCACACACACACACACGCACGCACATATACACAACACACACAGGGTTTTAAACGGTGACTGTGTGGAATACAGCATACTGCGGAAATAGGCTAGCACACTGGCATCTACGTAGAACATGTAAACATGGAGCCTCTATCCGTCATACAAACGTCTTGATTTGGAAGTTTCTACCAATCAGACGGTACCCTGGCTGGACAGACTACATGCAAGCTTGGATTTCAACCCCGGACATTGTTTGTGATCACGTGGCCACTAGTGCATACTCTGTTGTATTGTCGTTGACCTCTACTGAAAATAACAGATTTACAAGCTCACTACATGTGAGGGACACTGCCATTATATGACTGGCTGTCAGGGACACTGACACAATGTGTTGTCTGGTCTGAGACTACATGAGAAACAAGGAGGTAGTTTAGTTTCGTCCTCTTGTTTTCTCTCTCTACATTTTGTGAATCTGCCGTTTGTGTGCATTCGACGGAACTGGGTGTTGTCGGTCTGTGTTTCATGGATGCTCCTCAGCTCTCCCCCCTCTCCTCTCCCACCACGGTTGTCTGCTTCAGTCATCTCTCTCTCTCTCTCTCTCTCTCTAGTCCCCGGTCTCCCTATTACACAACGGTAAAGAAAACGTTATAATGCCACACATGTGTCCCTCCAACCAAATCGAAAGGATGTTTTCTGTTATCGTGTGTGGAACTTGGCTTTGAATTAGGCTTTTTTTCATCAGATAAACATCTCTCTTCTGATGGAGGGAGGTCTTGTGGAAGCTAGTTGACGGGAAACTATAGCCTACATATAGGCTGTTTTGTTTTTTAATTGTTTCAGATGGGAGAGTGTGTGTGTCTGTCTCGCTGTCTGTAAAATGTTCTGTCTTGTGTCTGTGGTCGGGGGGGCCTCATCCCTGCCTTTCCTGTCAACTGTCAGTGGAGGGGCTGTGGTGGCTTCCATTAACCACCACCAGTAACTGGTAATCTTATCTTCCTGACAATCTGCATTAGCCTCAGCCTGCAGCCGCTTAACCCGTGCTATGCCGCAGTCGGTGCACATCTCTCACGTCCTACTTCTGTCTTTTAGCCACTTTACTTTTGCCGTTATGTATGGGCACACACACACACACACACACACACACACACACACACACACACACACACACACACACACAAAAAGAACATCCAAAATGTTAACCCATTTAGACCCGAGGACGATTCTACAAAATGTCTTCTAAATCATTTTCTGAGAAACCCATGTTTCTGATATAAGTGGTTCTCAAACTATTTCATGTCAAGGAGCCCCAGAATTATCTGTATTTGGCCGCCGACCCCCATCTGAAAATATGTTGTTCCAGGGGACCCCTCAGAAGCAAAGATTCGAGTTAAAAACGTTCGCTCTGAAAGAATGTATATTCAAAGATTTGCGCCACATTTTCACGATATTTAAAAAATAGCAGACGTACAAGCTTGTAGGTGCCGCGCTATGAGCTTGTAGATCTGCTATTTTTCAATAGCTAAAGTACAACATAATGCTTAAAACACAAACGGGTTCCCGTATAGAATGGGTTAAACAAAATGCCGAATGTTTCAGATCTACAAGCTCACAGCATGACTCGTCGTGAGCTTGCGGATCGGCTATCTTGGCGTGTTCGTCGCACGATGAAAGTATAATATAGCACACGGGTGGTTAACTCTATTGTCCCAGTGAATGCGGAGATGTGTGACGTGCTTGCAGTCCCATATATAAAAGGCACAATGTGTCTCCCTCCCTCCCCGTCTTTCTCTCTCTCTCTCTCTCTCTCCTACACCCTCCATTAATTTATCTTGGCCACAATATCCTGCCGAGGGGCTCTGGGTAGTTTTCCTTCGAGCCACAGCGTCGTTGTTGAACCATAATCATTTAGTCTGCCTTCCCTGTGGTTCTGGCAAGCTCTCCTGAAACCATGCACTGCTCACTTTAACCCATTCGAAACGGGAAACCCCTTTTTGGTTGTTTCAAGCATTACGTTATACTTTTTAACTGTTGGGAAAAATAGCAGATCTACAAGCTTGTAGCGCGGCACCGAGTGCCGCGCTGCGAGCTTGTAGGTCTGCTATTTTTTTGAAATCGTGAAAATGTGGCGCACATCTTTGAATGTATTCTTTCAGAGTGAACGTTTTTAACTCAATCTTTGCTTCTCGGGGGTCCCTGGAACTACATATTTTCAGATGGGGTCGGCGGCCAAATGGGGGTCCTTGACGTGAAAATGTTTAAGAACCACTGGCATAGAAACATAGGGTTTTGCAGAAAACTATTAGGATTTAGAAGACATTTGTAGAATCGTTACCAGGTCAAAATGGGTTAATGGGGGGAAATCTGTCTGCTGCTGCCTCACCTCTTTGCTCAGTTTCCAGTGTCGATAGATATCGCCTCGGAAAAATGACGGTTGAAGGTGTTAATGACCATGTTGACGTGCATCAGAGAAGGACACGCAGGGTATCGTGGCTGTGACGTTGACTTGGATCTGTGTTGGATTTGTTTTATCTTAACCCATTTTGACCTGAGATCAGATTCTAAAATGTCTTCTACATCCTGACAGTTTTCTGAAAAAGCTGTTTCCATGTCAGTCGTTCTTTCGATTTTTCAAAAGTAGCAGACCTACAAGCTCGTAGCGCGCCACTCGGTGGCGCGCTATGAGCTTGTAGATCTGCTATTTTTCAATAGCTAAAGTATAACATAATGCTAACACCAAAAGGGGTCCCGCCCAAAATGGGTTAAGCGTCCACTTGGGCTTGCGTGGCAAGCGTTTTAGTTTTTTGACTGTTATAGTTGAAACATAGGCTGAGGAAGTTTTGACAATGTCAAATTGAATTAACAAAGGTCCTCCAGTCTGAAACGGAAAAAAATAAATAATATAAACTCACTCTCCCCTGCCTCACCAATGGGGGGAATGCCATTGGGGTCAAGGTGATGGAGGCGTTTGTGTACTCGGGTCAAAGTCATTTACCCTCACAAACGCAGCTTACAGGACTAGACAAAGCGGTTTAGCTTCACAACGCACCTCCATGAATGAGTGAGTTGCCATGTGTGTATCATGGGTAATCAAGACCCCCCCCCCCCCCCCCCAAACAAAGCATCATGTTGTTTTCCCCACCACGAAGGCACACGCACACACACACGTGCGCGCACAAGCCAACAGCCAGGCATCTGCGAGTACGTGTGTTAACTCAAAAGTCCTCGGAGTACGGTCGGCACTATTAAAAGTTACTAACACTTAATAATGCACAGCAGAAAGCTGTTGTGCATAAATAGCTCAGCTGTAGCATACTAATGTGCTAGTGCTGATGAATACATTTTGATGTAGTTTCTGCCATTAACACAGGCGAGATGAGACAGCTGTCGATGCAACACCACACTTCAACAACACCGCCATTGACTATTCTTTTCACTTTTCATTATCACTTGTATTCCAGTATGAAAAACAATATATTAGCATCTAGAGTATATTAGCTGTTCAACCTAAAGTGTTGTTTTCGTCGACTAAAACTAAAATGTTCGTCGACTACCTTTTTTTTTTCCACTGAGGAAAAATAAATGGAAACTAAATAAACTAAGCTATGGTAAAACTAAGACTAAATATATTGACAATTTTGTCAACAAATAAAAACTAGACTAAAATGTCAGGAAGGACTAGTGGACGAGAGATCCAGTATAGGTCATTTTACACTTGGTTGCATGCTGAAAATAGCAGATCTACAAGCTCACGCTGCGACGCGTTGTGTGCTTGTAGATCTGCTATTTTCAGCAAGTGTAAAATCAGTCGTTACGACGGCATCAAGGCCCGCCAAAAATATATTTTAGTCGACTAAATCAGCCGTAGATTTAGTCGACTAAAACTAGACTAACACTAAGACATTCTGGTGACTAAATGTGACTAAAACTAAATGAAAACTACTCAAAAGACTATGACTAAAACTAAAATAAAAAAATTGCTGCGAAAAACAACACTGCTAAACGGTATTACTTTAACGCCACTCCTAGTATAATATAATAGTCCCCTAGAACTATTGACATCCATCTCCATTCACTCCATCATCCGCTTTCAGCTACCAAAAGCTTTAAATCTGTCTCTGCCGCAGAGCTCTCAATGCCAGTCTGGGGTTTTAATGTATTTTTTTCACCTCACTAAGCTCCACGTAAACAATCCATTCTGTTGGAGCTCCAGAGGAGAAAAATGGCTTCTTATAACCGTGGTGCTTGGCAGCCTATTAATGCCCCCAAACAAGGCTGTTGATGTATGAATGATCTGTCACATGGACTGATTTAAGACCATGTCGGTCACCGGCAGAACCAGTTCTCTGTGTTAACCCATTCCGGTCGGGGAACCCCATGTTGGTGCTGTAAGCATTATTATGTTATACTTTAGCTATTGGAAAAATAGCAGATCTACAAGCTCATAGTGCGGCACAGTGCCGCGCTATGAGCTTGTAGATCTGCTATTTTTTTTAAATCTTGAAAATGTGGCGCAAAACTTTGAATATATATTCTTTCAGAGCAAACGTTTTTTAACTAGAAGCCTTGCTTCTGGGAGGTCCCTGGAACAACATATTTCAGATGGGGAGGGCCAATTATATATTTGGGGGTCCTTGACATGACGAGACAGAGGTTTTTCAGAAACTGTCAGGATTTAGAGAAGACATTTTGTAGAATCGGCTCGGGTCTGAATGGGTTAAGACTTAAGACTGACTGATGTTCGTTTGATCCGCTGACGGATCGATGATCAAGACTATACTTCACCGGTGTTGTTTTCATTCTCCATAACTGTGTGTTTCTCAAAATCGGAGGGAAGAAGTCTGGTAAATACAGTAATAATATACATGCTAATTTCTCCCCGCATCCATTTCTCCCTCGTTTTTCCCCCCCGATTTCTATTCTTTTGTCACCTTGTCGTTCTTCTCCTTTTTAGAATGGTGTGTTCTGTCGTTCTTTCTTAAGATGGTGTGTTATCTCCGTCAGGCCTGAAAGAGCAGCGTGGCTCACAGAGACCCTCTGACAATGGACACATGTTCTCCTCTCACCAGGCCTCCCGGGACGCGCGTGCGTGTGTGTGGACGTGCGTGTGTGTGTGTGGACTTGTGTGTGTGTGTGTGTGTGGACGTGCGTGTGTGGACGTGCGTGTTTTTGGTGTGTGTGCGTCGCATTTATCTATGTCTGCTGCAGGTGTAAAGACCATAGCATTCATGGCCAACTGACCATGAATCCCTAACACGTCTGTCTGTCTGTCTGTCTGTCTGTCTGTCTGTCTGTCTGTCTGTCTGTCTGTCTGTCTGTCTGTCTGTCTGTCTGTCTGTCCTTGTCCGTCTGTCTCTCTCACACTCCACTCTCCTCCACGGTAATGCGATGCTGCTGTGATTCAACCAGGCGTCTCAAATTAAACACATCAGCAGGTATCGGGGGAAAAAACCCACCTGAATCTCCTTTTCGTTCGTCTGTCTTGAAACGAAGTAACGTCTTTTGGCAATTATATTGATCGTACCTCCTACCCCGCTGTGCTTCTCCAGATGGCGTTTAGCATATCTGACAGTGGAAAGTTGGTGTTTTGTTTCCCCCCAAAACTTGAATATTGAAATGTACTCCAACCTTTTAGACTTAGTTAGACTAGTGATATTCAGGTTAGTAATAGTATTTAAAGTTATATTCAGTGATTTCACTTAATTTAAATATCACTTATTTTTTTGTTTTGTTGTGATAATCCTCTTTACTATAGAGTGTGCTGACCATATAAGGAGTCCCTCCCTGTCCCCAGTTAACCCCTGGGGGTCTTTGGCTAGGTGGCAAAGCCTTCATCCAATCAGGATAGAGAGGGGCCTTCCGCCAATCATGATGGAGCGAGGGCGGGCCTTGGTTTGTGTGCTGTTGGCCTGTTGCGTGTCCCCCCACTGTAGTGTGTGCATGTGCACATCTTGTTACCGGGGCAGACCGAGGGGTTTTCCCAAATCACCCAAATCACTGAATGCTCCTTTAAGAGCCCTCAGACAAGTATGACAACTTAAAGGACCACTTCACCACTTTTCAACATCTCTTTATATAATTGGTCCTCACTAATGTTCATGATAAAACACCACAATTTCTTCCTACTCAGTCTGTGTCTCATAGGAGGGCTTTGGGCAGTTCGGACACCCGTCCACCAGTGACATCATCATTAGGCAGATTTCTTTTTTAAACAAGATTTGTTTTAAAATATATTTAGATTTTTATTATCGTGAGAACGATGGCTTCAACTTTTGCATTGCAACCTTTCAGGAAAAGAAAGCCTGCCGTTTCTATTAGCTTGGATTCACCATCGATGATGTCACTGGTGGACGGGTTTCTGAACTGCCCACAGCCTTCCTATGAGACACAGACTGAGTAGAAAAAAATGGTGCCATTTTATCATGAACATTAGTTAGGACCAATTATAGGAAGAGAAGTTGAAAAGTGGTGAAGTGGTCCTTTAAGTACATTTGAATCATTTCAGTGCCACGTCAGTCACATGTGCTTGTGGAGCTGACAAGAACTCCATCCGCTTTCAATATGCTCCCATGCGTTGGTTGGGGTGTCCCCTTTGGCTAAATGACCACCAGCGATCTTTATAAATGTTCCACCTCCATGAATAAAACACATGAATATGGCAATATTGGTCTAAATAAGACCTTTTAAATTCACTGAACATGCTTTTCCTTATTATTTTTTTTACATGCATATTAGTTCATCAATAATAGCCTAAGTGGGTTTCAATTTCTCATAGAAATATGTCCTTGTAGTAGAGACGAGAGTGCAGTGTTTATTTATTGATTACGTGAAATGTAAACCGCACAGTCAGACAGAAAGGTGTATTCAATTAATCAACATCAAAATGTTGGCAGGGAATGACTCATTGCTATGAGAATATTGCATTTACTGCCCTTGTGGTCTCTTGATAGTTTTGCTGTTAACCCATTTTGACCTGAGATCAGATTCTCTCACACCAACATTGTTCTTTTTGTGTGAAGCCGTTGCACAGTGAACTATTTAGGCAACGCGAGGCAGTGTCCCGTTTACAGTATAGGCTTGTCTCTACACAATTGGCCCATTCAGGCCTGACGTCGAAATAAAAAAAACGTTCGCTCTGAAAGAATATATATTCAAAGATTTGTGCCGCATTTTTACGATTTTTCAAAAATAGCAGACCTACAAGTTCATAGCGCGCCACTCGGTGGCGCGCTATGAGCTTGTAGATCTGATATTTTTCAATAGCTAAAGTACAACATAATGCTTAGTTAAAACACCAAAAGGGGTTCCCGTCCAGAATGGGTTAGAAATCTCAACAGAATGCTGTATAATGTTCACCAGTAAGAACAAAACTACCTTTGCAAGAACAATGTTGGTGTAATTTAGACATTCTTTTATCAACCGTCCACAATACAACTTTCAGTAGTTGGAATGTCCTGGTTTTACCCGGACAAGATGACCGCGTAGCTTCAAGTTTTTTTTCGATGCGAGTAGCTCCCCAGAGACGAGACTTGTTGTAGTTGCCCTCTACGGCGATAACGATCTCAAAGAGCCTTCATTTGATTTATTGGCCAATTAATTTAGAACAAGTATTAAGATATTCGCTTAGAAAATGCCCAGAATAATCCAAAGCTTGAAAAAAAGGGTATTATTACACCTCTAATGGCCAGAGAGAGAAAAAAGGGGACGGGCGTAGACAAGGTCATTTTTATGTGGCTGATGTGCCAAAAATAAAATGAGTCATTGGATGTGGCACTCCGCATCAAGAGCATTCTTCTCTAAAATACTTTTAAAGTGAGATAAAAAAAAAGAGCCTCTCAAGGTCACTTTTGGACTGAAGTGGAGTCTGTGAATAAAGGTTGTCGTAAGATATGATCATCTTTTTATCAGCAGAACAAGGAATGGAATGAACCAGAAAATATCAGCAACATTTATGCTCTTCTGGGGGGAAGTCTATAGTCAATATGTGAAATATCTCCTCACTCACTCACCTACTCACTCACTCACCTACTCACTCACTCACTCACTCACTCACTCACTCACTCACCCACCCACCCACCTACTCACTCACTCACTCACTCACTCACTCACAACACTCACTCACTCACTCACTCACTCACTCACGCACTCACCCACTCACCCACCCACTCACTCACTCACTCACTCACTCACTCACTCACTCACTCACTCACAACACTCACTCACTCACTCACTCACTCACTCACTCACTCACTCACTCACTCACTCACTCACCTACTCACTCACGCACTCACCTACTCACTCACTCACTCACCCACCCACTCACTCACTCACTCACAACACTCACCCACTCACTCACTCACTCACTCACCTACTCACTCACTCACTCACTCACCCACCCACTCACTCACTCACTCACTCACTCACTCACTCACTCACCTACTCACTCACGCACTCACCCACTCACTCACTCACTCACTCACCTACTCACTCACTCACTCACTCACTCACCTACTCACTCACCCACCCACCCACCCACCCACCCACTCACTCACAACACTCACTCACTCACTCACTCACTCACTCACCTACTCACTCACTCACTCACTCACTCACTCACTCACCCACCCACCCACACTGAGTCTATATCGAGTTTTAGTTTTGGATCAGTTACAGTGCTCAAGTATTCTGCTACTGTTTATTCTCTGTTTAGTGTTTAGAGCTGGTCTGGTTTTGGGTAGATCTTTTCCAGTGTGTAAGGTAGCTTTCTTTTTGTTTTCTTATGATTTGGTGTAGTCCCGTTTGTTTTCTGTCTAATGGTTGTGGTTGTGCTAGTCCCAGAACTAACTGGCTGAGGGCACATCGTTCCAGGGATTCACTGCGTGAGGGAGGGCCTTTTTGTGGAGAGTGTCTGGTTCAATTTCCTTTTTAGGTGGTTATAGAATTTCAATGCTCTCTTTTGGGTTTTGATGGATTTGCAGAATTCCACATGCAGTCTCAATTTAGTGTATCCCACTTTTCAGGTGTTGATCAGCACTCACTCACTCACCCACTCACCCACCCACTCACTCACTCACTCACTCACTCACTCACTCACTCACCCACCCACTCACTCACCCACCCACTCACTCACTCACCCTCTCACTCACCCACTCACCCACTCACTCACTCTCTGGTTGTCCTTGCAGCTGCTCTATCTTACTTGCTGTGGACCTATTATGGACAAGATGGCTGCGTTAGGCTGTGCCTGCATGTTGGCACCTCTAGGCTACAGAAGGGGGGGCCTCTCTTTGTTATTGACTCCTCGCCACAGGAAAGAGGGGGTGCCGGTGGGGGAGTTGGGGATGGATGTGTGTGGGGGTGTGTGTGTGTGTGTGTGTGTGTGTGTGTGTGTGTGGGAGCCCCCCCTCTTTTATACTAAACATTTACCTCATGTTGGCAGCAGTCGAAGGCTTTATTGCGGAGTTTATGTTGAGAGTCTGTGTGGGTGTGCAGTGCACGCCGCGCTGAGTGACAGCGGAGAAGTAGGTCACTGCTGAGCGACCCTGTTCAACCCGAGCAGAGCTGCTCGTGTGTTAACGCTCCGCGCGGCGCGTTCTCTCCTCTTATGCCATGAACCAGTTTGACCTCCTACCGCTGTCATGGAAGTGTGTGTGTGTGTGTTGGCTGTGTAGGGCTCTGTTCAATGTTGCTGCAAGCGACAGAGTCAGCAGTCATGGGGGAGTGACAGCTGAGAGGGGGAGAGAGAGAGAGAGAGAGGCGAAGGAGGACAGTGGTGATGTTGGGATAAGGATGGCGTTCACGATAACAATGTAGAGAAGGATAGAAGGGGATTTGTTTGTTGGGTTTGTTTGTTGTTGCTGTAAGGAACACGAGTTGGGAGAGTTTGTGAAGATTTAAAGGGAAATATCTTTCCGTGTGTGTGTGTGTGTGTGTTTGGTCTCGCATGCTCACTCACGCACTCATTTTCACAGCACGCTGCTGTTGTTAGGGGCTGGCTGAGTTACTCCTCCCCCTTCCCCCTCCCTTTGAGCCAATCCCGTCTCATCTTCTTTCTCACCGTCATCTGATTGGCCGGTGGTCTCTCTGAGCCAGAGGAATAGAAATGGGCCTGACGGACAATGTGAGCCAGAGCTGGACCTGCTGGGGGGGCCGAGGGGACGAAAAGAGGGCTCGGCCCTCCTCGGGGTTTGACACTTTGTCATGGAATTAGTGCACAACTGAATTTATAAACCACACTGTATTAATATTTTACTTTGTGCATGTAAAGCAGGTTTTAAATCATAAAAGCATAACTCATCAAATCTATAAACAGGCTGCCACTGTTGTAAGCTGAAGCATGTGTGTGTGTGTGTGTGTGTGTGTGTGTGTCTTTGTGTCTTTGAAAGGTGTGCACGTAGCAAAGTGAACCATCTCATTATATTCCTCCCCAGATGCCCCCCCCCCCCCCCCCCGCCCCACTCCAAAAAAACAACATTTAGATGGGGGGTTATTCACTTCAATGGCGCTTTGATTGTGATGTTTAGTGTTTATTGTGTGAATCCTGGGGATATGCTGAGGAGGTTGTGGAGCATGCTGGGGCCATACTGTCTCCCTCTGGGTATTGTCAGGCCTCTAAATGGCTAATGGGAAGTGAAACCAGAGCCGGAGATTGGGCCAGTAATGGCTGCCGAGCTACGCCCCTGGGTACACTGTGCGCCGGTATACAAGGGCTGGATTGTGCCCTCTGTTGAGCCCCATGTATGGATATTTAAACCACATTTATCAAGCCAGATAAAGGCAAATATATAAGGCCTTGTTGTCGTTAGTTAAAGCATTTCATCTGGCAACTATAGACAATGTGTCCTTTAAAGTCCCACAAGTGTTTATTATACGTTTTTGCACGTATATGCAAACATGGTGCAAACAAAGGCATGATGATTTGGCTTTGCATGCGGGACAAGGCCCCCCTTTTGCATGTTGAGATGACGTTAACATGTGGAGGACAATCAAAGTGCTCCTGACTGCAGCTGAGAAGCTTAACCCATTTTCGACCCGACACTGGATTCTACAACATGTCTTCTAAATCCTGAACAGTTTTCTGAAAAACCTCATGTTTCTATGTCCGTGGTGCTCAAACTAGTTCATGTCAAGGAGCCCCACAAATATGTATTTGGCCGCCGACCCCCCCCATCTCAAAATATGTGGTTCCAGTGACCACCCAGGAAGAAAAGATTTGAGTTAGAAACGCTCGCTCTGAAAGAATATATTCAAAGATTTGCGCCACATTTTCACGATTTTTCAAAAATAGCAGCCCTACAAGCTCGTAGCGCGGCACCGAGTGCAGCGCTACGAGCTTGTAGGGCTGCTATTTTTCAATAGCTAAAGTACGGTTTAACATAATGCTTAAAAACACCAAAAGGGGTTCCCGCCCCCAAAATGGGTTAATATCATCATCTACTTTCACATGCACGCCGTCTCACGGTGTTCTTAACATTCTGTTTGCCTATACGGTGCACGTGCCCACACACACTCTCACTGCATTATATTCAGTGTATCTAAACACTCCAACACGAGCACGCGCTCTCCCCCTCACTCAGCATCTTTTTAAGGCGCCTTCAGCATCCCCAGCAATGAAAACGGATGAGCAAAAAGGTGGAACCAGCAGCACGTGATCCAATCGATGTCCCGCCCCGAGTACAATGAAAACCGCTGCTCGCTGCATCAATAAAACATTGATTTGGTAACACAGGCGTTTTACTGCACCACCCCCCCACAACACCACCACCCCCCACACCACCACCCCCCACACCACCACCACCCCCCACAACACCACCCCCCACACCACCACCCCCCACACCACCACCCCCCACACCACCACTCCCCACACCACCACCCCCCACACCACCACCCCCCACACCACCACCACCCCCCACACCACCACCACCCCCCACACCACCACCCCCCCACACCACCACCCCCCACACCACCACCACTCCCCACACCAACACCCCCCACACCACCACCCCCCACACCACCACCCCCCACAACACCACCACCTCCTCCTTTGTGTGACTTCAGGTCAAGACTCATTTGAATATATACGTTTTGTTTTGTTTTTTTGTTTTAATAATATACAAATATGTATGAACAGGAAGGACTGTAGTGTCAGTTGTATCCAATGTACTCTGTGAAATGTGTCATATAATCCCATATGGGATGGGCCAAAGTGGCATGACACGAAAATAAATATTTCATTCATTCATTCATTCATATACAGTATGTCACCCATAATTGCGTTTTTTATTTTTGTCTAATCAGCTTTGGTAAAAGTCTCGTTGACGTGTCCTTGTTGTTGAGACACTGCCGTTGTCATTGGCCCGACGAGACATATTTTACTGCTGTTTTTAGGCTGCGGACAAAAAAAAACACAGACTCATCAAGATTAACCCATTTTGGGGCGGGAACCCCTTTTGGTGTTAGCATTATGTTATGCTTTTAGCTATTGAAAAATAGCAGATCTACAAGCTTGTAGCTTGTAGATCTGCTATTTTTGAAAAATCGAAGAACGACTGACACAGAAACATAGCTTTTTCAGAAAACTGTCAGGATTTAGAAGGTCAACATGGGTTAAAAGGGTAAATAAATTCCTATTTGGTCTAAATGACCCCAGACTACTGCATCAAAACCCCCACCATAATGGAACGCTGGGCCGATGAATAACCGATGAATTTCATGGTCAAATCTATCCAGATCTATTGCAACACAGGTTTCCTTTCCAGTTGGAGTTTACCATACTGAGTCACAATAAATGTTATGCTGGGTGCAAATGCAAACTTCTAAACATGCTTAAAGACCCCTTTTTTGAAAGCAAGCTTCCCAAGAAAACATTGAATATTATGAAAGTACTGAGATACTGCAGCTTTCAATATAATTTATATTTTGTTTTGCCGGTAATGCCTTTTTAATGAACAACTAATCTCCCTCTGTCTGACTGTAGCTCATTTCAAGCTGTTATCTTATATCTCATGAAATGCACGTGAAAGTTATTTACATCTCGATGTGACATTTTGTTCACGGTGTGACTGTTCTCTGGTAGTTCTGAGATTCTCAGAACTCAGGAGTCACTGCTGTTTTCTACGACACACACAGCCTATCACTCACACCGTTTTCTCTATTAGCAGAAATTCCCCCAGTTCTTTGTATTAACTGTCATTCATACAACGCATTCTTCCGTCATCTATAACTAACTCTACTGCAAAAGGACTTTCTTTGTTGCTTTCATTCATCCAACATCATCTCAGACAACCACCACAGACCACAAACTTTCACATCACTGCAGCGAAAAGCCCGTGACGTGTTCTGAGACCTACTGTATGCTGTATAAGCCTTTTTTTTATTAGACGTCGAGCCTTGGGAGTCGATTTGAGGCTGAGTCAATGCTCCAGTAGCTCCCAATAAGCCCAGGGGGGGGGGGGTAAGAGAAAGGGCCCCATCTAATTATTCCAAACAGCAGGAGAGATGGCTGCCATGCAAATACACACAGGGTTTCCCCAGGGACGTCGCAGGGCCTCCCCCCCCCCCCCCCCCCCATCCCCCCTGCATGACCTCCTGTGGTCGGTCATGCAAAGTGCTTCCGAATGGGAGCAGCACTGGGCACTTCCTCTCTCTCTCTACGTCTGGCAACTTTTACCTCTCTGGTCGTCTGAAATCTGTCCATGAATGCAAACGTTGTCAGATTTTAACCCGTTCTGGGCGGGAAACCCCTTTTTTGGTGTTTTGCTTTAGCTTTAGCTGTTGAAAAATAGCAGATCTACAAGCTCGTAGCGCGGCACCGAGTGCCGCGCTACGAGCTTGTAGGTCTGCTATTGTTTAAAAAAAAACGTGAAAATGTGGCGCAAATATATATTTTTTCGTTTTTAACTCAAGTCTTTGCTTCTGAGGGGGGGGGTCCCTGGAACAACATCTTTTCAGATTGGGGTCGGCGGCCAATTACATATAATTTTTGGGGTCCTTGACATGAAAAAGGTTGAGCACCACTGATATAGAAACATATGTTTTTCAGAAAACTGTCATGATTTAGAAGACATTTGTAGAATCAAACCTAGGTCTAAATGGGTTAAAAACTGACCTGGGGTTCTTCAGACCACATCTTTACACTGAGCTACTGGCAGTTCCACTAAATCATATTTTAGACCCCCAAGTGAGTTATGGAGTTATGTTTTTCTCTCAATGAGATCATATTGTATTATCGTTAGTATCCGTATATACTTTCCCCCGGCCTCTCTCTCTCTCTCTCTCCCCCTCGGCTTTCTTGACAGGAAAGCTGTCTGATCTTTCTGAGGAGTTTCGCTATGAGACACAAATGGCCAGAACTGCCGATGATGCCACTATAGTTCACATCGAGAATCACAGAGGGGGCGGGGAATTTTTGCGCATCACATGCCGTTTTTCCCCCCCCAAAACATTCTTATTGGCAGTTATTACATTGTTTTGATTCATCGTGCGCGGTCGGGACCCATGAACGAACGCATGGTTTTCAGGAACTGGATGCAACAGAACCTATAAGAGACTCATCATACACGTATCGCTGTGCCATGGTTGACATCAGGGTTGTTTTTGGCAGCACATTTTAGTTTTAGTCGTAGTATCTTGGGATAGTTTTCATTTAGTTTTAGTCACCTGGAATGTTTTTAGTGTTAGTCTAGTTTTAGTCGACTAAATATCATAAGATTTTAGTCGACTAAATCTACAGTTGATTTAGTCGACTAAAATGTATTTTGGCGGGCCTTGATGCCGTCATAATGGCCGATTTTACACTTGCTGAAAATAGCTGCGACACGTTGTGAGCTTGTAGATCTGCTATTTTCAGCATGCAAGCAAGTGTAAAATGACTTATACTGGATCTCTTAGTTTCCATTTAGTTTTCCTCCGTGAAAAAAGGTAGTCGACGAACATTTTTAGTTTTTTAGTTTTAGTCGAGGAAAACAACACCGGTTGCCATACATAGTGTTGCCCAGAGCGCTCCACTCTACTGCTCTGTCGTCAGCCAAGAGGTTCACCCACCCTGGCATTTGTACAGATGTGGCTCTACGTTCTTTGAACTCCACTTATCCTTGGGTAACAAAAGAGAAATGGCTTCCACGCTGGTTCTACATCATGTTCAACCATGTCATTACAACATGTACATGGTAATTTCAGGGAGGTGTGTACTGTGTGTGTGTGTGTGTGTACTGTGTGTGTGTGTGTGTGTGTGTGTGTTTGAGATTGACGGAGAAATTGTGTGTGTGGGTGGGTGTAAGACGAGGGGAGCCGCGTCGGTATGGAAATGTCGACTCGTGTTCTATATGGTTCTTCCAGTGTTTCAATTTTGTGAAACGCACATGCTGTAGAACTTAAAGAGAGAACAGAGATGAGAGAGAGAGAGAGAATTATCTTTTGCCAGACTAAACTATGATGCTGTGATCAGCTAACATGACATGATACAAAACCACAGGATAGACCGACTGACACATCACCCCAGCCAGCTCCTGAAGGCCTTTCTTTGATCCACAGAAAGTTAGTCATTATTATAATTATCAAACCACTTAAAAACAATATCATTCGTTGTCACCAGGGTATATAGTTTATAGGCTGCCTCCGTTTTCCCGTTGCACCAAATCTCTTCGCCGCTAGTAGGTCAGTTTCGCCCCCAGAACAGGGATACTAGCCCATTCTGGACGGGAACCTTCCTTTTTTGGTGTTTTAACTAAGCATTATGTTGTACTTTAGCTATTGAAAAATAGCAGATCTACAAGCTCGTAGCGCGCCACCGAGTGGCGTGCTACGAGCTTGTAGGTCTGCTATTTTTGAAAAATCGTAAAAAATGCGGCACAAATCTTTGAATATGTATTCTTTCAGAGCAACGTTTTTTTTTCATACTGCTTTGCATAGATTGTGCATTACATTCAACCATTCACACACACATTCAGAGTTCAGTGTCTGGCTCAAGGACACTTCGACACTAACTCTTACTCAGGGGGGGGAGCCCGGGATCGAATTGGGAACCTCACACAGGCACAGCCTCCCATCCGGGCCACTCTACCCCTGAGCCCACTGCCGCACCCCGCACCATTCAACCAACAACAGGGGTTTGCTGTGTGTACTCCGAAAAAGTCATCACACCTCGGCTGTGTGTTCATTGTATCGGTCACACAGAGACTGGCATAAATAAAGCGTGATATTTACTTATTTACAGCCTGTGTGTGTGTGTGTGAGATGTAAGGAGTATTGATTCCTAGAGAGACACTGACATGATTGTCCAGTCATGTTGGTTCTGTTCCATTCTCGCTCCGGACGGTCCAGCAGCGTCTCCTCTTGTCCCCCCCCCCCCCCCAGTAATGGGAGCGTTGTGTTGTATATCTGCGTAGCCCAGCACCACCACCATGTTGTCACGTGTGTGTGGCTGCCTGGCTGCCGGCTCACAATGGCCGTACTGTGCTGGCGTTCTCTCCTCTCTCCTCTCCTCTCTCCACTGACTCCCCACTGTACTGCTCCGCTCCGCTCCGCTCCGCACAGCACACATAACATTCCTGGATCATTCCCCGACACTATCCCATCATACACGGTGCTCCTGGTGGCACAGCGTGAAGTATAGGGGGGGGAGTATATAGCAAGCAACGGGGGGGCGGGGAGGGATTGGAGAATATATATACCAGATAGATTCTCAAGCCCACGGTCTCCTCGTTTTGCATCGGTGGGGGGGGGGGGGGGACGCACGCATGCTGCAGATTTCCCACAATGCAAGCTGTTCCAGAGAAGCACAAGGACAAATGACAGTGTGGGAAAAGCAACTTGGGAGGAGGGAGGGGGGGGGGAGTGGTCATAGTTGGCGGTAGAAAGAGAATTATTTCTTTTTTTTTCCCTCCTCCTTTTTTTTTTGTGTGTGTCACTGTGTGTGGTTAGTGTGGCTTATCAATAATAGAGACATGTCTAGTCTGGTTCAAATAAGCTTCCTGGCCACACAGAGCCACCACATCCATATGGGAAAAACAAGACTTTTAAATGTAGTGATTTCTGTCTTGTGGTGGAACGTTTGATGGGTGTTCTGTCTGCCACTGGGGAGACGGTGTGAGAGAGAGAGGCTGGAGAGAGATAGAGGGAGAGAGAGAGAGGGAGGGAGAGATGGAGGGAGAGAAAGGAGAGCCAGAAAAAAGAGGGGAAGGACAAAGGAGGGCGATACGAGGTAGGAGAGGAGGGTGCAGGTATGAGGAAAGGAGAGAGGGAGAACGGATGTGAGGGGAGGGAGAGATCAATGGCTCTTCCCTAAATAACGGATGTTTGAGGCGGTCTGTGTTTCTGTGTGTCAGACGGGTAGTTAACCTGTCTCCCCCTCCCTGACACACACACACACACACACACACACACACACACACACACACACACACACACACACACACACACACACACACACACACACACACACAGAATCCCTGTTGGCTTTTCCCCCCCAGTTTTAATACACTCACCATTTAGTCTGGTAGGAGTCTGATCCCTGTTTAAACTCCAGACTCCCACAGTCAATAAGGACCCCAGTGCCTCCTGGGAATTGTGGTTTTTAGTTGGTCCTCTTCAGAGGGGGCGAGCGGAAGTCAAACGTAGCTGAGCTGACTTCACACAGAAGCGTCCTGCTTGCAGTACATGTTTTGTGTATGTGAGTGCGTGTGTACGTGTGTGGGTGAGAATATCTGAGATACAGTTGACTTAACCCATTCTGGACGGGAACCCATTTTGGTGTTTTAAGCATTGTGTTAAACTTTTATCTATTGAAAAATAGCAGATCTACAAGCTCGTAGCGCAGCACCGAGTGCCCAATCGTGAAAATGTGGTGCAAATCTTTGAATATATATTCGTTTTTAACTCAAATCTTTGCTTCCGGGGGGTCACTGGAACAACATATTTTCAGATGGGGGTCGGCGGCCAATTACATATAATGTTTGTGGTCCTTGACATGAAATATTGAGCACCACTGATATAGAAACATAGGTATTTAGAAGAAGTTTTGTTTTATTTCTACGTCTGGTCTAAATGGGTTAAATTAAACCCCTTTAGACCCTTGTTGACCAAGACCCCCTTTGTCCCCTCTTTTTGTATACAGCAAAGCAGCTGAATGTGGAGCAGGTATTTTCAGAAAATGTTTGCCCCACAACCTGTAGGCCTACTACTACACTATACAATATATCTATATTTGTTACTTGGATTATATTAGTTATATCATTTTATATTCATGCTTGTTTTTATACATTCATCATTGCTGGTGTTTTACTTTATTGTCGGCAACACTGAGGGAGTCGCACTAAACTTTGTTGTACATCGTCAATGGCATTCAGTTCAGAATGGGAATGGCTTCTTTTCAGTGGATTCCTTGTGTGTGTGTGTGTGTGTGTGTGTGTGTGTGTGTGTGTGTGTGTGTGTGTGTGTGTGTGTGTGTGTGTGTGTGTGTGTGTGTGTGTGTGTGTGTGTGTGTGTGTGTGTGTGTGTGTGTGTGTGTGTGTGTGTGTGTGTGTGTGTGTGTGTGTGTGTGTGTGTGTGTGTGTGTGTGTGTGTGTGTGTGTGTGTGTGTGTGTGTGTGTGTTTGCCCTGCAGTGTGAACCTTTTGTGGGTTTTGTGTGAACCACTATTTTGTTGTTGTACGGGGTTGTCTGTATCCTCTCTGTCAATCACCTTCTTCTTTTCATTCTTCCATCTCAACATCTAGTCAAGAGAATCTCAGGAATGTCGGTGTAGGCCTAAACACATGCACGCTCTCTCTCTCTCACACACACGCACACACACACTGCCGCGTCGCTTGCCGCGTCATCGTCGCTGCAACATATTTCTCCTCCTATTGATTTCCGCCCCACCGTCCCCCTCCGCTCCGTCAATGTGAAATGAAAGGGACACGATAGATTAAGATCGATTATTTTTCCAGAGTCCGACAACGTGAACATTTTTCTTCCACCGTCGCAACTGTAATTGATTGCTTTGGTTGACCCCCTTGTTTATGGTAAAAGCAAAAGGCAAAGCCACTCCGCTGTGTGCACAGGCGTTAAGCTTTTAGGGCGGGGATAAACGGACCACAAATCATGTTGAACTCATTCCTCCTGCTCAGTGGAGATAAGGACACGCACGCACGCACGCACGCACGCACGCACGCACGCACGCACGCACGCACGCACGCACGCACGCACGCGCACACACACACACACCGACACATACACACACCCCTCATTGTGCACTTTTGGCTCCTTTGTAGCTGGAGCCAAAGTCGAGACCAATAATGCAAAATCTTTGAGTGAAAGATCCCTTAATGACATTCACCCTCCTGGCGTCAAAATGTTGGAAAATATATATATTTTCAAAATCTTTCTATAAACTTTTCTAATTAAAAAATAAAGTTATTTTAATTAAAACGTTTTGGAAATGGCAGATCTATACAGATCAACATATTGCATCATTCATGTTGTCATGGGAGCTTGTAGATCGGCTATATTGGAGGCTTAAGTGGTCTTAAGTCTTTAACCCATTCTGGGCGGGAACCCCTTTTGGTGTTTTTAAAGCATTTATGTTATGCTATAGCAGATCTACAAGCTCATAGTGCGGCACAGAGTGCCGCGCTATGAGCTTGTAGGCCTGCTATTTTTTTTAAATCGTGAAAATCGTGGCGCAAATCGTTGAATATATATATTCAATATTTGCTTCTGGGGAACAACATATATTCCCTGGAAGTTAACAACATATTTTCAGATGGGGGTCGGCGGCCAATTACATATGTAACATGTCTGAGACATGTTTGAGAACGACAACGAAACATGGGTTTTTCAGAGAACTGTCAGGATTTAGAAGGCATTATGTAGAATTGTCCTCTGGTCTAAAATGGCTTAAAGCTTTGAAACCTGCCCTCCCAACTGGGATCCGCTGCTTGGCTTCTCCCTCTCGGGGCTCTGGCTGCACTCCAACCCGTTGTGTGTGTGTGTGTGTGTGTGTGTGTGTGTGTGTGTGTGTGTGTGTGTGTGTGTGTGTGTGTGTGTGTGTGTGTGTGTGTGTGTGTGTGTGTGTGTGTGTCTGTGTGTCTGTGTGTCTGTGTGTCTGTCTGTGTCAGGGCGGTCGAGGCTAAAGGCTGAACCATGATTATAACAAGGAAAGAAGACATACGAGGACAGAGAGAGGAAAGAGTTTCCTCCCTGATAAGGAAGCCGGCAATCAGGATTTCGGAGGTCACGGCTGGGCCAAAAACAGGGATCCAAACTAAGCCACCCCCCCCATATGGTCACTTTGGGAGTGGAACGTTTATTTTTATTTTTTAGTGGTTGTATCCGAGATATTTCCCCCTCTGCTTATTTACATTCTTGTGGCAGTTTAAATTCTGCACCAGAAAAGCCGTACTTTTGTTTACACTTTGATTTACTACGTACAGTGAAACCCGCTGAAGATTTATTATTATCCTATCTGTTGGTGGTGTGTGGGGGAGGGGGGGGGGGGGTGTTCTCATGTATTTCAAAACTGACAACAGTATTCTCTTCTTTTCTCTGCACAGCTATTGCATTGACAGACACGTTACTCAATGCTCGGCTTAATCAACGTTACTTTTTCTCCTGCTGTGGACGTTTCCCCCCCCCTTTTTGGGCCCATTCCAGTGTGTCTATTTTCCCACGGCGCACAAACGTTTGCTCATGAAAACCCTCTCTCCTGTGTTGAATTAAATTAAGATGGCAAAATGATTTCAGGGGATTCTGAGTCAGACCTGGAATGGCCTTGGCCCCAGTCCCCCCCCTCTCTCTCTCTCTCTCTCTCTCTCTCTCTCCTGCTGTCTCTCTCTCCCCAACCTTGCCAGTCAGCCCTCTGCCTGTCCGTAGAAGTTGAGAGTCACTACTCTGTGTCACTTGTGTGCAGATGAACCCATTTAGGCCTGACGTCAAAATTTAAAAAAAAAAAGTCTTCTAAATCCTGACAGTTTTCTGAAATACTATGTAGTGGTGCTCAATATTTCATGTCAAGGACCGCAAAATGATATGTAATTGGCCGCCGACCCCAATCTGAAAATATGTTGTTCCAGGGACCCCCCAGAAGCAAAGATTTGAGTTAAAAACGTTCGCATCTGAAAGAATATATATTCAAAGATTTGCACTACATTTTCACGATTTTTCAAAAATAGCAGACCTACAAGCTCGTAGCGCGGCACTCGGTGCCGCGCTACGAGCTTGTAGATCTGCTATTTTTCAATAGCTAAAGTATAACATAATGCTTAAAACACCAAAAGGGGTTCCCGCCCAGAATGGGTGGTTAAAGTGTTTCCTGCTCTTGAGTCGTGGCACCGTGCAGCTCCTATGCTGTTAAAACGACGTTTGTCTTGGTTTGTTTTTTAATAGGCCCTCCCTTGTGTCATTTACCAGAGACAAAGACGAGGAAACTCTTGAGGTTATTTAGTCCCGTCGTGGGCGCAGCTTGATGATGTCATCAGGGATTGCTAGAGGGCGGA